>NC_053488.1:29730542-29868587 GCF_015227805.2 Hirundo rustica | reverse complement strand
CCTTTAACACAGTGTCTCATTGTCTGAGTCCTCACATAAGTGATTTTCCTCCTTTTGCAATATTGTGGAGTACGTATGTCAGTTCTACAAGACATCACAGAATGAAAAGGAGGTCAATCAGTGGTTATACCAGATGATGCAAGCAACATTTTCTTTCTGTTCTCCATCATCTGTATTACTTCCTTGCATTTGAGACATGACGACTGTAACTGTCTTCACTTACTTATAAACAAAGTTTATTTATCTTTCCGGTTTTGCCCTATAATATGGGTGGGGATTAGTGGCAGCTGGAGAAATGTCCTTGGTGGTTGGAATTCCCCTGTTGTGGCATACATTCCTTAGTTTTGTGGTTTTGGACACCAATCCAGACTGCCATGAAATAACTATTAACTATAATTACAATTATAATAAAGAAAATTATACACCCTGGGGATCAAGCTCCTTTATTTCTCCTCCTTTATTTTCTGGGTTACCAAGCTGTAGAGTCCTGTTGGTCAAGATGCCCTTAGAGGTAAAGTAAGGTCCAGAACAATCACTATTGGAAAAGGCACTTAGCAGGGACACAAGGCTTATGTAGATCACCTGGCAATTGCTCCTTTCTCAGGTCCCTTCTAAAGGTTGTCAGTATCAATCAACAAAAAATGAATAAAGGCAAGCAAAAATTTTACCCAATAGAGACTCCTATAACAACACTTAGAACAGGACTACATTAAGTACGGATTTAAACTATCCATATATATCAAGAAAATAAAACAACTACTTTCTTGTTTTAAATTTTGTTTATGCTTTTTTCATATAAATTTGTTTGTTTGTTTGTTGTTTGGGTCTTTTTGGAGAGGTGAGAGTGAGCATTTACCTTCTAAGATCTATATTTTTTGTAAAAGAGTCTCATTCTAATAAGTATTTGAAGAGGGAATTCTCTAAAGTATATGAAAGGTGGATGCCCGATTCCCATTGATTTTTACCAGGCACTAGGAGTTTAAAATTCCCAAGAGATTGATCAGGTAAATTAAAATCACTGACACTATCAGTAGCTGAACATGAAACCAAATTGTTCTGTTTGGATTTTATGCTCTAGTTTGTCATGGGGCATCTTTCCATTTTTCATAGTCATGGGGCATCTTTTCATTTTTCATAGTTTTGAAAAGGCAGATGCACTGCAAATGGAATCTCAAAAGGATGTTTATAGGACATGAATGTGGAAGTGGTGCAATTATGCAATAGAGGAGTAAAATTAGCTTATTTCAGCATTGGAATAAATCTCTTACAGAACTCTAAACCATTGAATTCAATCTTGAATTAGTTTTTGAAATGAATAATTTATTATTTTATAATAAATAATACTCATATTATTTCTAAAGTATATGGTTAGGGTTAATGTATAGCTTACACTTAGTTTTTTTCAGTTCGTACCACAATTGTTATTTTAACCTTGTAGATGCAGCCCATAAAACATTGCAAAAGGGGGAAATTAAAGGAAAAAAGGGCACTTTGGAGTTTTCTCTATCACATTACATCTGCATAAAAAAAATTAATCAGCACTATTGAATGATTAATGAAAAGGAGAGTGGCAGCCACCCACCCAGAAACTCATCTGCCTTTGAAAAGATTTAATTTTGGTGTTGGTAGCTCTCTATTATAGTTCCTGATTTTTCTGACATTGCATCGTTCCACTGGTCCCTTCCGTCTGAAGCATTTTCACACTTTTTTTTTTTTTTTTTTTTCTTCTTAAGATGTGCTAAATTCTAAATGTTGTCATGGTTCTAATTGAAAGATACCCTGAAGGGTACTAAGGGATGAACAGTTACTTAACATAGTAATTAGATTAGTGTCCTGAAAATGGTAAATTGATAAGTTTGTTTCCTTTGAGAGTTAATTGTTTATAACCAGTTGGCCTGTGCCTTATAACTCTGCTTATCATTTTAATAAACTTTCTTCTTCTTTTGCGTTTACCCACTTGTCTCTTTGTTCTCCTTTCCAAAGTATTTATCAGTAAGTTAGCCTTTATTTTTGTAGGCTTATTGAGTCTTCTTTGAAACACAGAATCTCTTTTTCTTAACCATGGTACACTTTATCTCTGTTTTTCATGTGGCCTGCACTCTGTTGCACAAGGATAACTGAAATCTGTGTAAGCTTTAGGATGTCATGTTGTCAAAAAGCAATTTTTTTTATATCATTAGATTAGTTTGTCTCCATCTCTGTGAGGAAACTGTATACATATTTTTTCGAGGAAATTCTTAGCCTTTGAAATAGCTGCATTTCTTTGGCTTTTCATAATTTCATGATTAATTTATATATATAAATGTAATTTTTGATGCATATTATTTGCACCCTTTGCAGTTGTCTTTAAGCACTTTATCTTGTACTTTGTACAGTGGTGACTTATTTCAGTTGTTTCAGTGCTCTAGATCCAATTTCTTTAATGTAGTATTTAGATCCTTTTCTATAATGGCAACAACTTCTATCATAGCAAAAGGCAATCCCTTTTAGCTTTGTATCACCATTAGCACGTATCATTAGCTAATTCTGTTTTCTGCAGCCAAGTGAATAATAAGACTTCTTAAAGTCCCAAAGTTGGTCCTGCAAGAACAGTATTACAAATTCATGTAGCTTTATAGCTAAGGTTTTTTTCAGCTTAGTTCAGGATAGTTTGTTAAGTGTTTTATGTTTCGTAAAATAATGAGTTTTTATTTTAACCATCAGTTTTCTATTTCATGACGCTCTGTTGAAGAACACAGTGCCTCAATGCAAAATATCAGTTGTATCATTTTCCCCTGTGCTGCCTTTGCTGAGGTGTAGCGACCTGATTCAGGAACGGCACAGCAGCCACACCCAGGCTGCTCGGGCCATCAGCTCACAGACACCAATGTGGTGGACGGCAAATGGCGTTTATTAACTGGTTACATGGGGTTATAAAACCTCTGTTCGCTACGTCACTTCCGTCTGCTTACATTACAAACGAGGTGTTGCTTAGCTAATCAAGGACACTAAACAACTAAGTGTTGAGGGAGGGGTTCTGTTTACCCGTACAATGCGATATCTTCCGATCGCCTGTCCCTAATCTCCCACACCCCTGTATCTAAAAAAATCAAGTATTTTATCTAAGAGTAGATTAATTTAGCATAGTCCAGTTTTGATCAATCACTGTTCTGATTTATCCTGGTTGCATTTTTTAGTGTCTTTGTCTATTATTTACGTCAAAGTTCAACTGTAATACATATGTATGTATTTATACACATATAAACTATGTTTATGTCCATACATATAGCATGAAAAAATAAAATGACACGAAGGTTTTTTTTCTTATTTGACCTGCAATTGCATTAAATAGAATCCTTTATTTGGATCTTCCTAGCAATATTGTCATAATGGTTTTTATTATAGTACAGATAATCAGCTAATCTTGGTGCCATTGTGGCATGATATAGTGTAGGAATATCTTTTTGCCATCTACTTGTTAAATATTTTTCTTATACAAGATGTTACAAACTAAGGCTCTTGGTCAGTAGTAAACTCTTGCCATGGCTTTAAACAATGTACTTAACTTGTCGAGGTGTAACAACCAGGTGAATATAATTGCTGCCTACATTCAGATCTGAGAAGTCCTGCTGACTTCAGTGAAATTAAAATATGTTTAATGTTAAATGTCTATTCAAATGCATCACAGAATTATGCTTATATATTATACAGCAGCTGGAATTCTGCAAATAATGTCTAGAATTTATTAATGCTTGTCTAGTGCACATAAAAATTAGCTTAGCTTCTTCATTAATAGCTTACACATGATTTCTGAAGAGATTTCAAAGCCTTATTTCATTAATGATTAGGGGGAAAAGGGTGCTGTTGTCCAGATGGAGACAGTCATGCTGTTGACAAAATGGAATACTTGTTCATAAAAAGTAAAATAGTATATATATATGGATTTTAATTTTGTAAACATGAAATGAACTTTACATCTCAGTAAATTTTATTGCTGTGCTTAAGTGTGGTGCTTAGCCTTGGCTGGTTGATGGGTGCCCACCCAGCTGCTCTGTCACACCACCTTCTCAGGGGCAAAAGATCCGTACAGTCAGGACTTGGAAGAAAAATATAAGAGATACTCACTCAATCTGAAGCACTGCTGTAAGACTCCTGCTGATATGGAGTCAGGATTTATGGCTGCCGTATCAGGGGAGATATAGGTTGGTCCTCTAGGCATGTTACTAGGGAAAGGTTCTTCCCTCAGAGGGTGGGTGAGCACTGGAACAGCTCCCCAAGGGAGTGGTCATGGCCACAAGCCTGACAGAGTTCAAGGAGTGTTTGGACAATGCTTTCTGGTACACGATAGGATTGTTGGGATGCCCTGTGCAGGGCCATAACTTGGACTCAATCTTCATGGGCCCCTTCCTGGATATTCTATGATTCTGTGGTACTACTATAAAATTTGAATTTACGGAGACTTTGTAGAATTGAAAGTCTCTCGGGTTGTGTTGAAGTGATAAGCAATCTACTGCCTTTAATTTCCTTTCTCTTCACTGTCTAACAATTGCAGAATCAGGATTTGTTTGGATTAAAATGAATCTTTAAATATGATCAAATCCAATCCCCTCTGCCATGGGAAGAGATATCTTCAACTAAATCAGGTTTCTCAGAGCTCCATCCAACTTGGCCTCAAATGCTTCCAGGCATTCTCTGGGCAGTCTGTTGCAGTATCTCACCACCCTTATGGTAGCTTCCACTTGATGTCACTGTCTTCGGATGTGATCTTATAGCTAGTTTCTTATTCTTCTGATAGTCAGAAGACATCTGTCAAACACATATTGTGCCAATTTTATGGTTAGATTGTTGTGAGGGACCAGGCCAAAGGTCTTATAGAAGTCTGCATAGATCATTATTTGCTCTTCCCTTGTCCCACTGACACAGTTATGGTAAATATATTACCATTACTGGCAGCATTTGCACTTGGTAAAACAATGTCTGTTTCCAGTTATCTCCCTGCCTTCATTTGTCTTGCTATATCTTCCAGGAAGACCTTTTTCATAATTTCATTGGGCTGGAGGTGAGACAGATGGGCCACTCCATGATGTTTCTTTTTTTCCAGCTGCTGGACTTCACTTTGCTGCTGTAATTTTTCAGATTATATCTGGGGTGGCTTGGCATCTCTATCTGCCATTCTCTCCCTCAGAATCCTGGGATCTGTCTGGCTGGATCTCCAAGAGTTTGCTCAATGCTTCTAATGTGAACTTTTTCTCGTATCATTTATTCTTGCTTCTAGCATTCTGGCCTTTTGCAATCCCTAGAAATAAAATAAAATAAAATAAAATAAAATAAAATAAAATAAAATAAAATAAAATAAAATAAAATAAAATAAATAACTAGACTTCATTTTCCTTCTGAAACAATGCGCTTTTTTTTTTGTCCAAATGAAGAATTGAAAATTTTCCCTAAGAATTTCTATATTCTTTCAAAGAACTCAGAGTGAAATGTTCAATCCCAACTTCTTTTTCTGTTCTTCATTCTGTTGAATATTTTTAATTTCAGAAAACAGTATTGACTCAGCTTATGTATACTAAGAACGTCTCTTTTTTTGTGATGTACGATTCATTTCTGTCCAAACTGTCATTAAAAATGCAATATCTGCTTTCCTATTTGTATACATATTTTATTTTTTCAGTGTCAACTAAAGTGCATTGTTCCATTTCAAAAACTTGGTAGCTATTTAAAATTTTACAATCAGAAAAAACAGTTGAGAACAAAAAAGGTAAGATATGCCCACTGGGAATTTTTGCAGGACAGTGAGTCTATCATTCTTGCATTTATAAGAAAAAGAGGCCTCTGATAGTTTTTTATTGGAAGTGAAAGCTGGGACCACTTATAGCATGAAAGTCAAGTATTACATCTCTATCTTTTTATCTCTCTCATCTGTTGTTGAAAAGGCTGAAAGGCTTTTTTAAACATCTCTTACTTCCTGGTAACTGCATGAGGTTAATCTTAATAGCAATAGATGTTCTTGGGATCTAGTCAGATTAGTATTTGCAAAGTGTATTTTTGTACTTTACTAAATGTTTGATTGTACTTACTTTAGGAGATGTAATTGCAAAAAACCCACAGCAACAGTATTTCTTACCACTTAAAATGTATTCTCACATTTAATAGCCATTTCCTTCATATGAAAACTAATCAGAAAATAAGTTACATCAGTTGACCAAATATTGCATGTTAGCAATATAGCATGAGCTATCAGTATGCCCTCCTGGCACAATATGGTGCATTGGGAAGAGTATTGCCATGAGGTCAAGGGAGGTGATCCTGTCCCTCTACTCAGCTCTTGTGAAGCCTTACCTAGAGTGCTGTGTTCAGTTCTAGGCTCCTCAATACAACAGAGACATGGAGCTGCTGGAGCCGGTCCAGTGAAGGGTGACAAAGGTGTTTAAGGGACTGGTGCATCTCTCTTGGGAGGAAAGGCTGAAGGAGCTGGGCCTGTTCAGCCTGGAGAAGAGATGACTGAGAAGGGACCTCATCAGCGTCTATCAGTATCTGAAGGGAGGGTGTCAGAGGATGCAGCCAGGCTCTGCTAGATAGTGCTGAATTATAGGATAGGAGGCAATGAGCAGAAAATGATGCAGAGGAATTACCACCTGAAAATGAGGAAGAACTTCTTTACTGTGCAGATGACTGAGCACTGGAACAGATTGCCCAGGGAGATGGTGAAGTCTCCCTCACTGGGGGTATTCAAGAATTTTCTGAGTGGAATCCTGTGCTCTGGGATCATACCGCTTGAACTTGGAGGTTGGACCAGATGACCCTAATCCAGCCTCTTCCTACTGTACCCATTCTGTGATTATGTGATTAGCTTTACTCTACTGATTTGCATTTTGGTCTTCAAATTCAAGAATGACAAGCTTTTAACTCTCATGAATCATATGAAGTATAGCAACTTCGTCAAACAGTAGTCTTAATTTTATATTAAAAGTGTCTCTTTGTATCTTCCTCTTTTGATTTCTTCTTTGTAAGATGACAAGCTGACTGTCATAAAAAAGTTTAATCTTGAAGATTGAGCAAAGTGAATCTTGTGTGTACTCTCCAGACGTTTTGTAATAAATAAGGGGGATATAATTATGTTGGGGAATAGAATCTGAAAGCTATTTTATATATATATATTTTTTTTTTAATAGGGTAGGTCGTAATATTTTTGAGAAGTAAAGATCCTGGAAGCACTTCATGCTGTATTACTTGAAATGTTTAATTGTAGGTATTCTCTTTTCTTGATTTTAAAATCTTCTAAAGTGCTTTAAAAGTAAAAAGATTTTCCATTTTTCTCTGCAAATCTCAACCAGAGGTAAAGCTATTATTCTTGCAAGTGTCAGGAAATATTTTAGCAAACTGACTTAGCTTCTTTTCTCCAAAACAGATTTTGAAAATTGCCCCTTTTGCTTTTATATGTCTGTGTGTATTTGTTTTTGAGTATGTGTGTGTGTAAATTTTCACATCCTGAAAAAAAATGCAATTTTGTGTTTACAAAAATGTTCAGAACTTGAACTAGTCTCTGATTAGTAGAAATGTAACTTAAACCAGGCTTCTGGTGCTTCTATCGTCCTGCAAGTTCATTTCTATTATATATACTATATAAAAAAGATTCCTGTTTTAGAAAGTTAAATATTGCTTAACCTCCAGCTTCTAGTTTTTGATAAGAAATTTAAAAAAGAAAATATCCCAAATATCAACTTCATGTAAGCATGTATATGGTACAAGTAAAGTTTCTGTTTTCCAGAGTTTGAAATTTCACTGTTGTAGTAGCATCTTGGTTACTACTGATTCTTTCTGGTGTAAAATCAATCCATTCCTCAGCCTGTATTATCCCTTCTTTATACCTATGTAATTCCTCCTTAGTAAATCCTAAGAAAACCTGACCCAAAGTAAATCAACATTCAGGACTACTTCGTGTTTGTAACATCCTTTACACAAAGTACAAAGTTTTTGTCCTGATTTTTTTTATGGAGAACTTCTTTGTATTTATTTAGCTTCAAAACCCTTCCTGTTCTGATAAGGAATGTATAAGAAGATGCAGGTTATCAGGCTTATGAAAAGGATTTTTAATTTATACATGCTCTGTTTCCATATCACATCACATCCATATCATTGGGAATGTTTTGCACCTTCTTACTGCATGTATTTTTATTTCTTTTTTTTATCTTCCCAGCACTAGAAAATTTTTGCTTTGTAAATTTCAGATATAGGTGTAATATTTAGTTGCTCAGTCTGGTATCTTAGGAAGTGCTGCAGAGGTTGTTTTGAAGTATTTGAAACAAATGAAACTAAAATCAAGGTCTAGAGGAGTAACTAATCCTGGAGTTTGCTTACAGTGTACACAATTACTTTTTTCTGATTCAGCAACATGGGTTTCCGGTGTTGAAAAGTTAGTATTTATGGCAGTCTTCAGACATCCACACTAATTTTCCACAGAATAAAGAAAAATTCTCAGAATGAAAACCCTCTTTGTGAATGGTTTGAATTAAGTTATCATTCATGGGGGCTCTTTGACATTGCCGCAGTTGCCAACCCTTGGATCAAAACACAGTCTAGATATGAAATATGGTTTAAAATGTAAAGTACTTTTTTAACGCCTTCTTTTTAGGTAAACCAGTGAATAATTGACTGGAAAAAAAAAAGAAAATTCTAATCAAAGCCCTAGGGAGTATTGGAAATATTGCAAATTTTATTTACAATAAAACTGCCGGACAGTCTGATGCTGGGAGGGAGTACTCCCATGAAGAGAGAGAAACATTTTATAATGGATAAAACTGTGTCAGTGTTTTAAATGTCTCAGTCTCATTGTAAATATCTTTTAGATCACCTGAAATCAGTCGCTCATGTAGTTGTGTCAGTTTTCATTACATTGAACAAGGAGAGGAACAACAGACTAGAAATCATAACTGTAGTATTCTTTGCACAATTCTCATATTTCTACTCAAATTTACCAGCTATAAGCCATTTTCTTCCAGAACTTATTTCTCATGTATTTGAGGAAAGATCATGGCATTAAACCAAAAGGGATCTGTATATTGAGTCAAGGAAGGAGCAGTTATTCTGTGTTCATGCGCCACCACCATTCAATTCCAACATGTTAGAGGGATCTTAAAATGACTACAGGTCATCTAGTACCCAGTGCCTTAAGTGCTGCCCAGATTCTTGAGTTCCTAAGGGACTTTTGACCAGGCTCATACCCTCCAAAGCATCTGCTCAGGAAGTTTCATAGTATTACTAAGCTTGTATTCTCATAATTTTTCTTTGGACAGAGGAGCTTAGTGGGTAGTTCTGTTTTCTCCTCAAGGCACCACACATATCTGTTGAAGTTACTTAATATTTTAACACTGACTACTCAACCCCAGTAGTGTCACTGGTGGGATGTAGGAAAAGCCCATACTAGAGAGCCATTACTATTTTCAGGAGAAGCCAGGTAAAGCTTTGGGCAATAAAAAAATGAGCTGTAAGGTAAGATACTTCTCTCATGAGAAGAACTCATGTGACTGTATAGAATCAACTGCAGAGCAGCTGCACATTTCTGCCATCCTTACAAAATTACACTCACGAGACAATCACTCAGGCAGAATGGTTATTAGTAACAATGTATTACCTGGGCCCAGACTCTTGGTGTGAATAATGGAACTTCTCACCTACA
Source organism: Hirundo rustica (assembly GCF_015227805.2). Lineage (NCBI taxonomy): Eukaryota > Metazoa > Chordata > Aves > Passeriformes > Hirundinidae > Hirundo > Hirundo rustica. The sequence goes on along the minus strand of NC_053488.1, from coordinate 29,858,929 downwards.
AATATTTATCAAAAGCAATTTAGGATTAAACAGGTTCTTCATTTTTCATTCTGAATTGGGACCTGGAGGAACCATAAGGAAAAGCTGTTGCATCGGTATGGTTTTGGTATTTTTTCTTTGAAGTGAAGTCTGAATTAGGTACTGATTTCTTTCAGAGACATTTTTTATCTGTTTTTTAAAGATGGAAAAAGTCGGAAAGTTAGAAAGCTATTGTTAGTTTATTGTATTGTTTATTGTATTGTAGTTTATTAGTTTATTGTTATTAAGTCGTGTTAGTTTATTGCTATTCTTAGGAGGGCTTATGAATATCTTGTTTGTCTGAAGGAAAAAACTTCAAATATTTGCTGTTTCTAGGATCTGAATATGCTGCTTGATAGCTTTTTGATACGTTTCAGAGGGTCATTTGGGGTTAGATCTGCCCATATGTGGAGATGAAGTGAGTGAGCATCAAGTCAACAAAAAGTAAGGGGAGAATTAACTTCCCGGTTTTTTACATGAAGTGTATAAACTGTCAACACAAATTTGACTGACTGAGAGATACATTAATATATCCTGGAGACTGTGAAAAGTTTTTCTCTCTCTATTGGTATATTTTTTATAAATTACACCTCCTCCCCCCCTTTTTGTTTCCTTTAAGGTATCAATTTTTCTATTTATTTATATGCATATGTGAGATTTCTCAGTTGAAGGTAAGTAGTGATTACCACTGCTTGGCATATCTTTGTGTTTTTCCAGTGTCCAAGTTTAGAACAGGTACAGTGAAAGACCTCCTTCTTGTAATAAAGACTAAAGCTTTTCTGGTAAGCATATGTCCTGTTTAAAATTCAGAGCAGTAAATAGTGGCTGAAGACTCGTCCATGACTCTTTTGCTCACCTTTGTAACACTGTCAGAAAGCTATGTTTTGTTAGGCTGTATTGGTAAGGGTGGTGAGCTTTCCGACAGTGCTGAGTGTGGTGATATGGTGGGTGGCCAGTACTTGGAGTCATGGGATGGAAAAAGCGAGACTCCGTGTGGGGTATGGAGGTGTTAAGATAGTAGAACAGGATGGAGGGAGAGGAGGTGGAGACTATCAGGTTGTCCCCCTGATGACCATGACAAAGTCCATAAATGGATCACAGGACTGGGCCACAGTTTGTCTAGGCCAACAGTCTCCGTACCGCTAGCACTGACACTGCCTTGAAAATTAATGTGTGTAACTCTGTAGAAAGCAGTGTGCCATTTTATTGGACTATGTATCAGAACAGAACAAAAATAATACTTCTTCTGGGTCTCATCATGGGAGAGTGTACTGCTTGAATTACGTTAAAAAAACCCAAGATCCCTAAAACAGATGTGCTATTTAAGAAGTAATGGCTATCTAGACTACATTTTTGCGGGGGAACACAAAGCTTGATTATTCTTTTGATGAAACTGACTGTAAGTAAACATATGAGCAAAACGTGTTTTACTATTGTATTGATTACATTATGTATTAGTTACAAGTTGATGTGAGACTGTAGATAATTAAATTACTTTTTCACGTTGCTAAGAAAAAGAGGATCATTTTTTTTCCCTTAAGAAATCTTGTCTGTTTGCATAAACTTCCATTTTTACTGGCTCTGGTGTTACATTTGGATGTGATAATGATGGCAGAGTCATATAAAACAAAAAATCCTGACCATAATAATAATACCTTGTTATAACCATTGCAGCACTTTACTGATAAAATACTCTTCACATATATATGAAAAAACTTGTGTTAATTTTTGGAACATGACGTTCATAAGTAGCCCTGTTAGATCCTTAGTAAAGGAAACCTGTAGCACTCTAAAGAATAAGAAAAATTTGATTCACTAGTAATTAAATTCCCTTTTTAAAATTATCATATATACTTACATCAGGATCTTTTTTGTGCCTTCTTAAAATTGGTGTATTTTTTAGGGCTCTGTTATTGTCAAGAGCTGTATTGAAATTCTTGACTTGCATAGGTTTATGGGTATGAGAGATTTAAAAAAGCGAGAAAGCTTGTGGACAGTTCTAGTTGCATATAGGTTTGCATATAAAGGTTGAAGGATTTGTAGGGAGAGGCTTATTTATTCTTGCAAGCTCTACTTGCAGTTTCTTAGTGGTTTGGGGGGGGGTTGTTTGGTGGTTTTGGTTTTGTTTGGGTTTTTTTTTGTTTGCTTTTGGGTGTTTTTGTTGTTCTGGGGGGTGCTGTGGGGTTTTTGGTTGCTTGTGGGGTTTTCTGTTGTTTCTTGGGGTTTTTTTGTTGTTGTGTGGGGGGGTGTTTGTCTTTTTTTGTGGGTGTTTGTTGTTTTTGTTTGGTTTTGGTTTTGGGATTTTTTTTAATTGTTCTGTTTTGGGTTTGGGGGTTTTTTTTGTTTTTGGGGGGGTGGGGGGTGGGGTTTTTTTTCATAAGCTGCCTGGCAAACACATAAAGAAGCTAAGGAAATGAAGCATTGTTTGACTTTTTACCTCAGAAGCTACTGATTTTTCTATCAGAAATCACATCAGAAGTTATCAAAGCCCATTTAATATGGTAATACTCAAGTTTAATTAGAAAGTGCAGGTAAGGATTGTTGTTAAAATAATAAAATACCACTTTCAGCTAAATGTAGTGCTTCGCTGATGCTTACTGGAAGTTCAAGTGTGCAGTTATTTTTAACATATATTTTTTAAAAATGACACGTACACTATATGGAATTATATAAAAGTTTTGCATATTGGAATTTAAGCCTAAGACTTTGCAAGGATTTGTGTTATTAAACTCTAGTTAATTCATAAATACTGTTTTGCTTCTTGCATTTTGAATAGTCTGTGTGTGATAGTCTTAACAGAACCCCAGCTAAATCATACCAGCGGTGGACAGTGATTAATGCAGAGAGCAAGGAAAGCTCAGCATGCATGAAGGGAGAGCATAACAAGGACAAAGCAGACAGACTGTTGATTGTAATGGAGCTGGATTCCCGTGAGGGGTAGCATCATAATAGCATCATAATATTGCTTTTCTCTTTTTTTTTTTTTTTTTTCCCCCAGATTTTAATTAGGTATTGGCCATTGACTATTCATTTTCTAGATTATATTTACTTATATTCAGGTGAGTCAGCTTACTTACTTGAAAAGGCAGTTCACTTAATAGACATTTCAGATAAAGATTAAAAGTAACAGTAGGTTCCTACTTTTAAAGTGAAGTTCAGATTTTCTTTTACTGGCATGCAGTATTGAATGCAGTATTGCCTACAAATTCTACAGGGCTGGGGTGCTCTTCTTTAAAATCACACATTTATGATCATATCTTCTTACAGTTTTTAATTCTGTTGGGTTGCTGAATTTGTCCCATCCTGGCTTGATCCTGAATTTTTTTAAGTAAAATACAAATCAAGTAAGTGTTCTGTTGAGTAAAACATTAGGGCTTGATCACAGAAGTGATAAAAGCTCATTCCTATTATCAGCTAGTAATCAAGTAATGTTATCATGAATCGGCATGAATATGTTCACATCAATTCTGTTATCCTTTGTAAAACAATGTTAGTCTATGTTTTGTGAATAGAAGTTACAGCTGTGAGTACTCAGAGAAAAAATACACAGTACCAAGAAGTCGCTGACATTTCTATTTGAATTGTAATCCTCACTCTGTCTTTATTTTACTGAAATTTATTGTAAATTGCTGCCTCTTCTATCCATTGGTGGTAAATGGGAAAATAAAATAAAACAAAAAAAAACCCCCCAGCAAAACGCTCCAGTGATAGGAATGGGTTTAACCAAGACATTCTACAGTAAGTAAAGCATGGAGATTCTAAGTGTATTGAAATAGTGCACCAAAACTAAGGTAGTTAATGTGGTTTTACTTGAACTGCAGTTAACTGAATTTGATCAGAATTGAAGAAACATAAAAATATATTTGGTATAGTAAGCATTTTTCTTTTTATGAAGCTAAATCAAGCATGACTTTCTATGTTTTATCATAAATCAGATTTACTTGCTCAATAAGGTGGTTGGACAGGATGATTGACAGTTGGACTGAATGATCTGAAGAGTGTCTTCCAACCTTGATGATTCTGTGCTAAGATTTGCTGATCAGAAATCCTAGATGAGCCTTCCTATTGCACACAACTTACTGCAAGAGAGCCTCTGCAGCTGCAAACAGTGGTTAGGAGGTGTGGGTTTTGGCTAAAAATGTGATGATATGGACATACAGTTTTATTTTCATTGTACTCCACACCAAATCTTACCTTTTTTTCATTTCAGCTCTTAGCTTACATCAGACTTCCCAAGATGATTTTTGTTTGAGACCATTAAGCACTAATGTTTTTTTTTTCCTGAAGTCTAACGGCACTGAAAATTAATTTTGCCTATATGTTATTTATTGTACCATGACAACTACTGCTGTCATTATACTGTGGTGGGATTAATAATCCTTCTGACTGAAATGCGGTGTTTCAGATTTAGACTATTTTAATGCCTCAGGAAGGGCGTTTTGCAAAAATTGCTTCATGTTGCATTTTAGTTCATCTCTGGTTGCATAGCTGTCAGAAATGGCTAACGAAGATAGTTGGCTTCTTCATGCAAATAAATTACCTTAAATCATCCACTGGAATCATCCACTGATTTTATAAGGTAACTGTCAGCAACTATGAGACATTGTAATGTTCGCCTCCTACTTACATGGCTGGATTTGAATTCTGAGAAATGAGACACTGTCATTTTCTGGTCATACCAATAGTTGTCTAGCTCAGCATGTCTCAGACTAGTTATTCTCTGCCTTTATTTTATAATGCAGTTATACGTTATATGTTGGAGTGCCTGTGGATATACTGTAAATAGAAAATAGTATTTCAAAATATTTTAAATTTACTCTGTTTCACTTGAAAAACTGCTTCCTAGGTGAGTTACTTTTTCTCCATAAGATACTAATGATTTTCCAAATAGAAATGACCATCAATTGCAAAACAAAATTAAATTGTCTTTTATCTATTTAATCTAGGCACTTATGTAATATTGGTCAGGATATTTTTTATTTATTAATAGGTGGTAGTAGAAGTAGAGTTTTATGTCCACAGATACTGATGAATTTACAATACAGCTAAAGTTGCAGGGCATTTGTTCCCTCTGTGATAGGAACCTTCTACTTCTTTAAAAGGGGTTTTCTAGTACACCTGAACTATGGTAATAAAATGGGAAATGAAATATGAAACCATGCCGCAGAGTATGTTTTGAACTAGGTTTTGCCCTTCTTCAACTGGGTATTGTTTTCTCAGTTCTAAATACGTGGCCTGTAAAAGTGGCCCAAGGGAGCCAAACCTTTTATGTGTTTTAATAAGCTAAGTACTAAAAGAACCATTAATAGTTTTATTTTAATTCTAATTTGATATTAAGAAATACTGAATCTTAATCATATGTGGCTTATTACAAGTTTGGGTTCACAAACAGAGGAGTGGAATAGAGCTTAGGCTCACAACAGTTGTTGTAGGGTCTACATTTTTGCTAATTTCTGCATAGCATTTCGTCACATTTTGAACCGACAGGCTTAACTTCAAAACATACTGTCATGAATGAAAGACTGTCGTTCTCCAATGAAGCAAAGAGCTCTGTGAAGTTAAGGAAGCTCGGGTGAGGGATAACATAACACAGAGCATGATTGAGGCCAGAGCATGGCTTCACATCCTAAGTATCATGTTTAACAGGTAATTTTCAGTTCCCTTGATCATAGCTGTGATTTTGATCAGCATCATAGAAGCAGATAAAGGGGTGTCACTGATGTTGAATTGCACCATGTGTAGAGAGACACACTGCAATTAGTGGAGTTACACAAAGAAAAATGTACTGATTTGACTGAAGTTGGGGCCTCTCAGTCTGGAAACTAATGAATATTTGCATCGCTAATCTTTTCTACCAAAGCCCTGTATTTTGTGTGATGCATACTTTTATTATTTTTGCAGTAGTTACTGGAAAATATTTTAAAACTCTGGGTAGAGTACTTGTTTCAGTGTGCATCAGCTTCTGCTGGTCTTGTGTTAAATATTGACAAAACAATTTTTTAAAAATTTATGCATATTGTGCAAATGAACGCTTTTTCTATCAGATGTTCCTTTTATGGTACAACCAAACTGGTATTGACAGAAAAAAGTTATTGGACTATGCATGTTAAATAAGGCTAAAGGTTTTATAATTTTTTGTTACTAATCATAAGGGGAGTGGTTTCTGTTTCTACATGTGATAGAAGATTTTAAAAACAAAGGTTTTGTCTTCGCTATGAGTTATTTTTAAAGTTATGTTCAAAAAAATTTCTTTATTACTATTTCTCATCTTTTAAAAACTCAGAATTATTAAAACAAAGTAAAGAAAGAACTTCAAAAGGTACACATAGGGTTTTCTGTACTATGTTTCATGTTCATTGAAAACTACATAAGTTTCTAAAAACAAAGTAATTCAAATGCAGACCTTGTTTTGAACTAAGTGAATTGAAATGGGGATTGTGCAAACTTTTATTTTTTGAAAAAAAATCATAATTTTTAATTAGGAATTTATACAGAACAAATTCAAGCATTGTAAATTCTGTTCTGTTAAATATCCTTGATAGTCATGGAAGATGTATTTTAGCATGTAATTGAAGGACTGAGGAACTCTGCATTTTGATAAGCTTTGAAATAGATAGATAGATAGATAGATAGATAGATAGATAGATAGACAGACAGATAGATAAATAAATAAATAAATAAATATTTTCTACCAGTAACAGAACCGCACGTATAAAACAATACTGCAGCCAAGATCAAATTTTGAATCAGGATTGTTGGTTAGACTTTTCATTGTTATCATTATGGAATATATGAATTAGTTGAAGTTTATTAAACTTGTCTTTAAATGCATTTTTTTAATCTGTAATAATATTGCACTTGAATTAGGACTTTTTGGACAGCAGTATAATCAGCATTAGTCTAATAATTGAACTGCAAACAGAGGTTGCAGTTGCAAAACTTGGGAAGATGCTAGGGGGAAAAAAAATAGTTAATGAAATATCTGTGAAATTTTTATTTCTAGAGTTGAAATACGCAGACAATGCTGAAGATTCATATGTAGTACTAAATCCTTTTTTGGGAATTAGTGGGCAACTCAGATTAGGCTTTCATGACAGATGAGTAGAAGTTTAATGAAAAGTCAATTACATAAACTACTTGAATCTCATGGAGCTAAATTATAGGGTACACATTCTAATAAAATTATTTTTCAAGCTTCATTGAGAGGACCTCACTAAAATCAGAAAACATACAAGTAACTTAATTACTTTTTTCAAAGATTTTTGTTATGTTACATTTACTAGCTTTGTGAAATTATAGTAACTGAAAGGGGAGAGGCAGAAGGATGATGTTCTACAAACTTTTTTTTCTTTTCGAGATTTTCATTCAGTGTGATTCTTTTGAAAGCAGTTGAAAGCACTGCTAAAAATATGAAACACTTTATACACATACGCAAAAACTTTTTTATGGCTTTTTAAAGGCTGTACCATCTTGTTAGAGAGAGAATAATTTAAAATATGTTTTAATATTATTATTAATCTGATTTTTTTCATAACTGATTTGAGGTCATTTAATTTCTAATGTTTATAACTGATTGTGCTTAATAGTAATTATGCTAGATTTAGTTTTTTAGAAGTTAATTCCTTCCACATGGAAAAAAAAAGTGAAGTATGTCTGAAAAGGTTAACTGATATTTTTGTGAATGGTCTGCTCTTTCATCAGTAGGGAGAATACAAAGGCTTCACATTGCTATGTTTTGTAAGGTACAGCCTAAGCTTCATTTTAAGGAGTAGTTACGGAGTAGAGTAGAAATTCGGTTGCTAATGGCCTAGTCTCAGTTACAAGCTGTAAATGCATAGTGCCTCAATGGAAAGTATTTTACGCCTTAACATTTACGTCAGTTTTAGGCTGAACTAAGGACAAAGAGATCTGTGAAAACATGTATTTTAACTTCTGTTGTCGCTGAAATGATGTGACTGTATTGCAAGGAGTTGCCCTCCACAGCTGAGGAAGTGTCAGCCTGATCCTTCTCCATTCTTTCTGATCATCATTAAGTATCCTTGTGTGACAGAGGTAAACCCATGCAAAATGGTGTATTACTGAGAGGCCAAATAATGCAGGACATGCTGAGGCAGAACTTCTGTGCCTGACATCTGCCTCCCCCTTGAAATGATGAATTTCCAAGATGGGTATCCATCCTGCTGGTTACATCTTACAGCTTGAAGTTTGTGCTTAGGCTCTTGCTGAAACTGAACAGGAAAATGTTGCATGCCATGCAGATGACAAAGGCATGTAGGCTGTTTTCCATACAGCAGTTGAATCCTCAAATAAATAACTCAGCATAGTATTTTATTCATATTTAAGGGATGGAACTATCTGACTTAGATTTATTTAAAGAAGGGAAACCATGAGGCTTTCATTGTCCGCTGTGAAGGTAAATGAGAAAGATGTCCATTGCTGTTACATTGCATCATTTTCAAATGTGCAGCAGTAAACTGGAGTAGCTGTTGAAATAATCACGGTTAAATACCATACTACAGTTGTATTAGTAGAAGGGAAGAAAGAGGGAACTTTTCAGCTGTAGCTTTGTCTGATGTATTCTTGCCATTACAGCTAAAAGTTAGTGGAATATGAGTACTTAAGAATGTAATAATTAAAAACGAAATAGGTACTGGAGGTAGTTTGCCTGACTTGGCTAGCTGGTTACATGACTGGCATCTCTGCTGCTTACAGTGTCTGGAAGTTTTCCTTTATGCTCTCTTATTATATCCTAGTATTAAGTAGCGGTCATTATCCCTTTGAGAAAAGATGAAACTTAAAACAAAAAAACAGTGACTTTCTAGACATGATATTCCAGAATGAATATTATTGGATCTCCTATCTACAATATGAGATAAAATCTGATAACACTAGAATGAATTTGCAGCTAAATGGTTGATCAAATATTTTCAAAATTAAAAATGTTTAATTACTATTTCATGTTAACAGAACTCATGGTTCTAATAGAATCCTAATGCATTTGTGGGAAGATGGGGGGAATGGTTTATAGCAAGATACAGGAGTGGGCAAATGTGAGCAGAAAATCTGTGATTTAGAAACAAGACAAATGAGAAGCAAGATATGGGGATTATTCAAGGCACAGTCTTGTAGACATAGTAAGGTTGGCAGAAGCTGTGGAAGGAGAAACCAATGGGGAGAAAAGCAGTGAGTTTTGTTCTGCATAGCGTAAGAATCAATCCAGGTTTCATGGGATCGAGGATTTCTTTGTTTTATAAGAAGTAGTTTCTAAACTGAGTAGAATAATGGTTGGCTGTCTTCTGTTTTCAGGCAGACATACCAACTTTGATGATTACAACTTGCTTTATGCTGCTGCTGTTCTTACATATCAGCAGTCATGTGCAGATGACATGGGATTTGTAGAAATATGTATTACACTGTAGAATTCCTTTTTCTAATAGGAATAAAAAACCAACTTTGTAAAGATTTCTGTGTTTTTACTTAGTGGGAAATGCTAGAATCAAAGATATTTTTATAACTTTCTATTCCCCTGTATGGGTGCAAGATAATACAATTACACAGGCTTTTTTTCTCTGGCCATCTGCCAGGCTTCAGGCTCAGGCTCTTTACTGTAAGCCCTTTGCTTCTTTCATTCTTTACTGAAGTTGTACAGTGACTAAATCAGGGACTTGTGGAAAGTAAAAGCTTAGAAAGGTCTGGAAAGATGACAGTGCTATAGAATACAGAGACATGAGACAGGTTCTTAAGCAAAAAGGAGAAAATAGTTACTATTTGTACTAGGTGAAGTTTTTGGTAGAAGGGGCCCACAGAAGTGGCTTCTGTGAGAAGCTGTATGAAGTTTCCCCCATTTCCAACAAAGCCAATGCCAGATGGTATCCAGAAAGACCTGCCAGTGGCCAAAGCCAAGCCCATCAGCAATGGTGGTAGTGCCTCTCAAATAATAGATTTAAGAAAGGAAGGAAGTTGCCATGCTGGGCAATTGCAGCCAGAAAAGCCTGAGGAGTGTGAGGGAATTTGTGAGAGAAACAGCCCTGCTGACACCCAGGTCAGTAGGGGAGGAAGGTGAGGAGGTGGTCCAGCTAGCAGAGCAGATTCCCCTGTGGCCCGTGGTGAATATCATGGTAAGGCAGCTGTGCCCCTGCAGCCCCTGATGAAGCATATACCCATCTACAGCCTATGAAGGACCCTATAGTGGCACCCTGTGAGAAGCTCCTGCTGCAGCTGGTTTGCTGGTAGGACTTGTGACCCCTTAGGGGATCCATGCTGCCTTCATCTTTTCCTAAACGACTGCACTCCACTGGAAGGATTTGTGTTGAAGAAGTTCATGGAGGATGGTCTCATGTGGGAGGGACCCGACACTGGAGCAGGGGTGGAGGGTGGGGAGAAGTTAGAGCAAAGTGCATTCTTTTTCTCTCTGTGCTGCTCAAGGGCAGGAGGGAGAGGAAAAAAAACAAAAATGAAGTTGAGCCCGGGAAGAAGGGAGAGGTGGGGTAATGGTGTTTATAAGTTTTAGATTTATTTCTCATTTACCTTCTCTGTTTGATTGGTAGTAAATACATTAATTTCTCTGAGTCTGGTTTGTCTGTGAAAGTAACTGGTGAATGATCTCCCTGTCCTTCTCTTGACCCATGTGTCTTTTGTTGTATTTTCTCTCCACAAGCTGAGGAGGGGAGTGATGGAGCTTTTGGTGTGCACCTAGGGTCAACCCACTATGCTGTTCGACCATATATTTGTCATACATATGTCTCTTCTTGAAATGCACAAGGTCTTCATGAACAAGATCAATTTTTGCAACTACAGTTTAACTGCAGCCTAAATAAATATTTGACATCAGACATGTTATTGGCTCTTCAGTAGTGAAGGAGGTCAATGACAGCCATTAAATATTTAAACTTTAAAATAGTAACTTACGGGATTCTTCATATGTTACAATTTGAGAAAAAAAAATGGCAGTTCAGAAGCATGCCAATCTGTATGGATGCAGCAGCTATCATGAAAGAAGTTCAAAAATGCAGATTCATTAAATCAGTGGCATTTATCCTTATGTAGCTTAGTTTGTTTGTATCTCTTTTACAGCTCCAGAAAGTAAATGTTTCATTAAATACTACAATAGATTGATATTTCATAGCAGAAGAAGAACCGAAGTCTCAACTGCTGTGAGTTATCAATGGTAGATCTAATGTATTGGCTAGGATGTTTATTTCACTAGAATCTGGAATGATCTGAATGATGAGTATGTAAGAAAAACTTTCTGGCAGGTAAGAATCATGGAATGGTTGAGGTTTGAAGGGACTTTGAATGGTTTGTATTTTAGAACCCTTTGCAATGGACATGGATACCTTCCATGTATCCACATCAGCCTTGAACACTTCCAGGGATTGGTCCAGTGCCTTGCAGTTCTCATAGAAAGAATTTCTTTCTTATGTCCAATTTAAATTTATCCTCTTTTGGTATAAAACCTTCACGACTTGTCCTGTCACTACAGGCCCTTGGTAAAAGTATTTCTCCATCTTTAGACCGCTTTAGATACTGGAACGCTGCTATAAGAACTCCCCAGAACCGTCTCCATGCTGAACGGCCTAGTTTTGGGTTCTAATATGCGACTGATCATTTGGGTATCTGCTGGCTGTGATCCCATATTTCCTGAACTGAAACAAGAAATTAAATTCCGGTTACAGTCAGTAGGCAAAACGAAAAATAAAGAGTAATTCAACTCTAAAATTTGAGATTGGAATCAGTTTCCTGAAGTATATTCTTGAGGAAGTATTTTGTGTTGGTGGTTACGACTTGAAGACATACTACTTATTTACTGTAAGCTCCCAATTTCTCACTTGGCTGAAATGTGCTCTTTTCTTAGTAAATGAGATAATTGATTACCTTTCAATATATTTTCTGTGATTTTAATATTTAATGAGTCAGCATCAGAGTTGCTTGTGATTCAAGGTGATGAACATTCTCCTATAACGGCTCCCAATAATTACAAACCAGAGTGCAGAGATAGTAACTTCTTTCTTAATGTGTTTTGTTTTGGAGGCCATGTTACAGGTTTGCGTTAACTTGCACTGCAGGCTATTAAGAAAGTTAAGCAAAAGTTTAGTTTTCCAACATTATCCACAAAAGAGGCTGCCTAATCTTCCCTTCAGCTGCATTTCGTTCTGCTAAAAACTCAACAGTTGCTAGAAAGTTCGCAGAGTTAATTTTAAGTCCACTCCGGCAGACTAAAACTCTCATATTTCCAATGTATAGTGTTAAGTTTGGCAATAGTCATCTATCATGCCTTATCTTACACCTAGTCTGCAAAAATTTTAGGGGGTAAGATTAAGGTTATAAGCGTTCTTGGAAGAAAATTATTCTGTCTGTTTTTGAGGGATATAGCAAAGTCAGATCCTATTTCATGAGGGTCCTAAAGATTCTACAAATACTAAATAATGCTAATGTAAATAAGGATATTATTTATTACTTTGTAATGTAATTCCTATTCATCCTTGTTTACCCACTCATTAGATTTATTTCACTGGAATTTTTCTTGTTTTCTTCCAAGATTACAGGGAGGACTAACAGACCTTAAAGTAATTGATCATGTCAGTCAGTGAATAGAGAAACTTAAGGACCATAATCAATATAGCCTGGATATTTATGAGGACTTTTGAAACACAGAGGCATGATGAAGTGCTACAAAGAATTTCATTCAATACATATGGAGATTTCTTATATAAGGACACAAAGATACATATTTGGCATAATTTCGCAGGAAATACTTTCACTACAGGCTGTTAGAATTTCTATGTCAGTGTAAAATTTTTATGCTGTAGTATCAGACCTCGGTTTACCAAATACATAAAAAACATTATAGATTTTCTTTCATTGCTACAAACCAACTTTACCCTCTTTCTTTTACCTTGGCATTCAAAAAAGCTGAACTCTAAACAAACGGTATATAAATTCAAAATGTTTATATCTCTTTCTCTTCTCCTTGTAGTTGTTACCTTATGAATATAACTCTAGAAATCAGTAATGATTAAGAGAAATTAAAATTAATTAGCAGCTATATTTAATGAAATAAGAATAAAAATTAGGACTAAGATATACCTATTTTCTACTTGATTAATTGCACATACTATGGGAATAAAATTCCAGAATTATTCTCTTCTCTCTGGTGACCAGTGACAGGACCTGAGGGGACAGCATGAAGTTGTGTCAGGGGAGATTTAGGCTGGATGTTACAAAAAGGTTCTTCACCCAGGGGGTGGTTGGGCACTGGAACAGTCTCCCTGGGGAAACGGTCACAGCACCAAGCCTGACAGAGCTCAAGGAGGGTTTGGACAACGCTTGCAGACACGTGATGTGAGTCTTGGGACTGATCAGTTCAAGATCACAATTGGACTTGATGATTTTTGTGAGTCACTTTCAACTAGGGTGTTCTGTAATTCTGTGAAACAAATTCTGTGCTCATACTTTCTGAGCAAAACCAATATCCTGTCTTGAATTTTAGTAAATTAATTTTAAATTCTTTTGAAGAATTTTATTTCACAAAGTCCAACATATTTATATTTTTTTCATTTGCAAAACTGAAGCACAATGTGAGTCAGTTGTTTAGAAACACAGGTTTGGTTTTGTCTCACAGGAAGCTCGGCAAAACTCCCATTTACTTGCTAATGTTGTTTGCAGTGTAGTATGAGTTCCAGTCACCCAAATAATTAGTTCAAGACCTATGGAATGTATCCTGTATTCTGTGTGTGAGATGATAACTGCTGTCCAACTTAGAGACTCCATTATGGTTACTTGATACAATGAGTCTTTGTTTGAGCAGAGGTACCAGTAGTACCAGTGTATCCACGCAACTTTGAAACAGTCAGCATTGATCTAGTGCATAAGGATCTAAGCTTACAAACTTCTTATTTTTGGAAGCTATGTGACTGGTAACCTAATCATAGTATTGTACATTTGGTGCTCAACCTGAATCTGAAAATAATGGATCAGATCTTCAACTTAATGTAAATTTAAGCAGTATCACTGTTAATACTGATTGTCGACAAGCTTATAGTAGTGAAGAAATTAGGCTGCTCATTTAAGAGCTCAAATTACCAGTTCATATTGTGCATATTTCCCTCAAGAAAGGGAAAATTTTACATAATTAGAGTCATGTCATGGGTAATATGTCTTGAACAAAACATATTATCAATTAATGACTTAGGTGACTTTCTAATCAAATAGAAAAAGAATATTTTCAGATCAGTCCAGTCTTCAAGGATTGCCTAACTGATGATCTTTTAGAGAAATTTAGCTGTGTCAGAAACCTAGTCAAGTTTGGTAGCAGTGAGGCAGTTCAGAAAAAAAGCTGTTCTCCAGAATCTTGTGTTAATCTGCGTGCAAATTCACTGGGTCATATGTTGGACAACTTTCATTTTGTGAACATAACTGTAAAAATCTTTAGAAATTTTGTAGGTGCTTTGTCTTGAAAAACAGTACTAATACTGGAGTCTTTCGCTATCATACAAAGTCTGGCTATATGGTCAAAATGCTGGCTCTATTTAGGAATGCCAGGCAGCAGGTTTTCTTTGGCACCAGTATTTCATCTGTTGTGATTTAAAGTAAAATTTAGTGTACTGTTCATAGCATTTTAAGAATCTAATACCTTCATTCTTAGAAAAGTAGTTGAAAATGGAAAGGCAAATCCATAATGGGTCTAATCATCTGTGTGAAATATCCAGGGTTTAATTTACTTCAGTACTCTTGAGTGGGTTTGCATTGTTCTCTTAAGCACTCAGTCCTATGGTGGCCTTCTTAGACATTCATCTGATCTTGGGAATAAGGTAGCTGCTCCTGGAAGTAAATATTTGGACATCGGAGGTAACTATGGCTTTTTAATCTCTTCTTCATTGTTTGTTCACACAAAACTATACATACCTGCTTGACTTTCATTGCCCTTTTATTTCTTTCAGAAAATAGGTTAATTTAGTCAGTCCTGAAAGGTCACAGTTAATCTGAATATGGGGAAGAACATGAGTTTTTTCAAATAACAATGATGCAGACAATTGGCTCTGGCTCTACATTACAAGATCCAATATTTTTTCTATTTGCAGTGTTTGGCAATTAAAATTACTTCATCATGCCTTTTAATGGTGTAATGCTTTAGCTGTTGAACTAATTTCATACTCCTTTGCTGTGGTGCAGAGGAATCACCTGTAAACAAGATAAGGAAAAAATTGAGGGCATGGTGGAAGCATTCACTGGGAAATGATCAGAAAGCTTAAGAAATAAGCCCTTACTTCGATCAGAAAGGACTTAAATTCTCAGATCTGAGAGAACAGGGGAGGCTCAAGATACATATCGGATAAAGAACTCGGTTCCACTTGAAAAAAGAAAATGTGCCAGTGGGTTGAAAGAGAAATTGACATTCAAGTATTACAGGAGATTTGAACTTGGAGGTCACCAGTATGGAAAGATTTACACACCTATATGAAACTTCATTTTGATAGTGACAGAACTAACATCTTTGTAATGGATTGCAGGAAGCAAGGGAGCTAAGTATGCATAATGGAGTATGGATTGAGATAGGTTTTTTGGTGAGGAATTACAAGTAATTTGAAAGTTGATTGTTGGATAGTTGTGTCAGTTCTGAAGTTGAACATAGTTGTGACATAGATGTGCTCTTGCGACCTTAACCATTAGGCAGACAGCATAGCGTGATTGTCTGCGAGGTCCATGTAGTTACTCTTTTGCTTGCTTGAGGGATCTGTAGGTAGCAGTTAATTGTACTGCCTTACCTTAATTAAAACTGACTAGAACATGTGTATATGACTGTAATTACAAGTTTTACTGCAGTATGGGTAAACTCAAAGGTGAGGATCCTTTTGACACTATCTAAAGTGTTGGGGTTTTTTTCTGATCTTCTAAATATTCCCATTAGTCTTATGCTCTCAAATGCAAAAAACTTTTTTTTTTTTTTTTTTTTTTTTTTTTTTTTTTTTTTTTTGGTGCAATGTTAAGTCTTATAGTCAGCTTTACAAGTTCTTTTTTTTTTTTTCATGACTGGTAATCTGTAGCCTTGCTCTGAAAGTATGATTATTTCATTGAAAAAACAGCAGTTCGTAACTATAGAAGGGAAAGTATGCCTTCTTTAAGCTAAGCTACCTCAAGATTTTTTTCTTGTATTTCTTTCCTCTGAATATATATTTATAACATAAAATAATTCCCTGAAAACTTGCCTCCTGTATACGCTAATTCCCGTATTCTTGGTATCTCCATATCTGAGCACATAGTGCTTTGTCTCTAGGAAGGAACAGTTGGAAACATCCTACGACTTTTGTCCTAGTAACAAGGAACAGCTTCAGAGAAGCTACTACATCCGATGAGTAAGAACCTTAAAAATAAACAGAAAACACAGGCTTTTATCATTGTGCTTGTAGCTTCTGATATGAGGTAGAATGGCACAGGTTGGAGTTCCTTGACCAATTGCTCCTGCATTGGGAAGAGTGAAAACTATATTTCTTTTAACTCTACCCAGCAAATATATTCCTAAATATCCATGCACAACTAATTAAATGATCACAACAAAAGACTTCTATATATAGCATTGTTATGTTACAGGCTGATACAAAAGTTAAGCATGTTCATATCAACTTACTATACTGCTGTCTATCAAGGGAGAAAGGACACAAAAGGTTTAAATCTATTATTCTTAATCCTTAAATGTGTTGTTGGGGTTAAGGCCAAACATATAAAAAGTACCCCTGGTAGTTCAGTGGGCTGATTTTCATCTCTGTCAGTAATAATTTTATGTTAATTGTTCTCCCCACCTTTCTTTTGTTTTGTTGCCATATATTGTGTTACATTATATTGTTACTGTTGCAGTGAGAAGTTAAGAGTAATGAAACTGAAACCACCAAAGGATTTTTTTTTTTTTTTCCTTCTGGAGTTTTTTTGAAATATTTATTGCTAACTCTAATTAGAATTTTTTCCAGTTGTGTGTGCCAGCTTCTGACACAGTAAGATGCCAAATTTTTGAACAACCAGAAGCTGCTTTTCTAAAGGCATTCAGTGAAGGAACAATACATCTACTAATTGATTCTTGTGATTTATGAACAATGCAGTTGTTCATTCAAGAGGTTTTACTATTATTTTATGAGAGGCATTGCATGTTAAAGAACATAAAGATTAAATTACAACTTTCCAGACAGCCCTTTGGGAGCAAGCGACTTTTATACACTCTAAAATCAAAGTTTTCAAACATTCTTAATTTTTTTACTAAAGATATCTGACTGCATTACAATAATGTGTAAAGATCTTATTTTTACTCTTAATTTTTTACTTCAGTAGACCTCAGATTCATTGTGGCTTAGGTTATCCTTCTGCCTTGTTTGACCATTAATTTCTGCTTATTTTTTGCTTTTTAAGCTTTCTCTTTTTTTTCATGAAATGAGCTTTTCTTCATCTTGTTTCTTATTCCTGTCTTTCCACAGCTCAGTTCACTTTTTATTTGGATATTTGAGGCCAGGTTTTTTGTTTTCCGTTCGGTGACCTGCTGTATCCGTTGGATCCTCCAGCTTCAGAATTCTAACCTCTTATGAATTTTTGTTAGTAGTTTCAGTTTTTTGTGAGAAGTCCATTTCTGGATGTCTTTTTATATTCAGAGGGAAAAAAACAGAGAAAAATTAAGTTTTGCAGCAACGCAGATTTTATTCTACCTTTCATACTCTTTCTATAAGCAGATAGTAGCTTTGATGATGGAGTGCAGTGATTGATCACTTGATATTTTGAGTAGGCCATTGAGATTCATACGTACAGAAATTTGAATCTGTTGACAGCAAACCAAGCTTCTCGATTCTCTTTGTGAACAGTCAGCCATTGTCAACTATACTTTCAAGAGGTTGCTGAAGCTTGATGTGGAAAATTAAGTGTCCTTAAATCTCTGATTTCTGAACATGCATATTAGACCTGAACATATGTATACATGTTTGCTGTCATCTAGATGAATATTTTAAGTGACTGTTAAAATTAACATGGTTTCTTAATAAAAGCATTCAATTCTACTGTTTAAATGGACACACACACACAATATTAATGATATACTACTGAATTTGAATTATGATGCAAGATGATACAATTTGCAGAAATTATTATCATTTATAGAAGTACATGCCTCTTAGTCTACTCCTTTGAGTGCATACCTCTTAATGTCAAAATGAGCAGTTCTTACTCTGTATACTTGTGCAGCGCGAGCTCATTTCCTTAGAGGACAGAGTGTTAATTAAGCCAACAAGTTACAGTACCGGTATGTGGATGTCTGCAGTTTGCAAAGACTAATAAGTTTTTCAAATAGCTACCAATTTCCACTGATGCTTCAAATTTAGATTTGAGTGTGGTTTGTTTGCTCATTTTTGTCTTCTTTGCCCTGATAGAAGTGTCACCCGTGTAGTAAGTAGATAGGACTTAAACTGGAACATTTCATTCAATGCATGAGCACAAATCCCTACACAAATTTTGTAAATACAGTGGCAGTAACAACTATAATACTCTTCCCTATGTTCTTCAACGAAACTAAGTAGCATAATCCTGGAAGTAAGTAAATTGAGACATGGAGGTTAAGTAATTTGCCTGAAGCTAAACAGCAAGCAATTAACAGAGATGGGATTAGAATTACAACATTTTGGCTGTCAGCCCTCTCTTCTGTCCAGAAGCCAGCTGCCACTTTCAGTGTTTTTGGCTTCCAGTTCTATCTCTTGAGACTAAACTTCAGTAAATTTATTTTCTTCATACTATTAAGATATGAACTTAAAAGGAAAGCATAACTAGGATTGATGCTATTTTTTAATTATTATTTTTATAGTAGTTGTAAAGACCTATCTGCCTTTGCAAGAAGATAAAGAATTAAATACTTGTTGCTAGTTATATTTTAGTAATTTCAGCTTTTCTTTTCTAGATGGGCATGAATGATGCTTTCCAATTATGATAGAGATTTCTAGGTGAAAATCTCAGTGACAGAGCAAATTTAATTTTTTTCTTTGTTTATTTTAAGAAAAAGGACTTTATTGTGTCCTACAAAGTCCTACGCTCTTAACTGAATATCAGTTATATGTAGTGTTATGATTTCTTGGTATCTCTTTATAAAAGAAGAATAAATCAATGTTAAAGACAGAAGAATGGGAAATACAGTTATTGAGAGACAGATGAGACAGGTAAGTATCTTAAGTGTATCTCTAACCACTGAAAATAATACTAAAAATCACCGAAGTAACCTGAATAACCATGCAAGATTCTTGTAAAGCAAGTGCAGTGCTATACTGATATACAGGATATCAAATAATTGTATTTTCAGTTATTAGGTAATAGGTGGCAGAATAGATATAATTGTATTAAGTGATATTACTTATCAGAACTAAATTAACTTCTAGTGATTAGAGGTTTACCTTTATGTGGTGATATGTTTCTTTTGGTTATATTTCTGATTTTTAATCAAATCTGTGCTCTGGCAACACCTCTCTTGTGCATATCTTTGTATGTGGTTTTACTTCTCATACTCTTACATGCTTTAATATCCTTCAGATTTATACTGGCATAACTTTACTGGAGACAATCTAGAGGAATTTAGCTCCTGTAGAGCTTCATGGAGCATATGAACCTTGAGCACCTTAGGAGTAGTATTTCTTGTGTTTTTGTAGTTCATTGTCCTTAATGACAAGAAAATGGGGTTGGTATTTACAGCAGGACCTATATACAGTAGGACTGAAAATACTCAGTATCAGAAATATTGCCAGTGTAAATACATTCTAATCAGTGCTTTTATGTCTGCACAGCCATACCCACAGCAGGCTGTTTGTGCTGTGCTAACCATACTGATGTATCGTAAGTGACTTGTAGGCAGGGAACTGGGACAATCCACTGGGGCCTTTAGTCACTGAATCTTTTTTACTATCTATAAACAGTTTTCTGACCTACTTTATGAATGTCTTCTTATGCATCGGCAATGCATCATCCTATGGGCCATGCTAACCTGTGTTACAGTACAGCTGAAGGTGGGCTGCATTGCATAGCTCACAGAGCTTGCTGGTAAGAGCCATATATATTCTGCCTACTTGGCTGGATATCTAATTCAGGTTTCATATAATTGATTTTAGTAGGTAAGTGGTAAATGTTGGTTTATAATTAATAGAGGGATGTGTTGATCAAGTTTTGGGATGAAGCAGGTCTAACTTAGTAAGAAGGAAAGAGATCTATGGGTCTCTACTAACTAGGTTTTTAAATTATTATTATTTTATTGCAGCCTTAATGATACTGTCTTTTTTATACCAGTTTAGCTCAATAAGTTATGCTTATGACAAGTCTTGTCATCTCCTAATGCTGGTCTGCAAGTAGAAAGTCATCTTGCACCCCTTAATCCCCCATATTGCATATGTTCTTATGGGCTATGACAGTTGATTAGACACAAGCACAGTTCTGTTTGAATAGGAATTATGAGAATTTGCTTATGTGGATGCCTTGTCAAGCATTAATTAACACTGAATCATATTAGTATGTAGACTCAGTATTATTACAAGATAGTTGATTTTGCTTTCACTCTCAGTAATAAGCAGTTTCCCTTGTGTATAAAATGGCAAGGTATGCATTTTGTTGTTTTTAGATAAATAAAATATGAGTGGAAGTTTCATTTCATTGTTACAGTGCCCCAATTTTATGCTTCTTCATTTTGGTATCAGTATTTTGAGGATTTTACTGAAAACTGAAACATCTCTCTAGTCATGACTCAGATATTCTAAGTCTCTGATTGAAACTTGTAGTGTCTTGTTTATTCCTACCTTTCTCTTGGAGCAAAACTCTTCTGGAAAGTGGTCAGTTTGCCTGGGATTTTAAAATTCACTGCTTTTACTTTGCACATTGAAAAGGAGTGTCAGCTCTCAGTTACCAAATAATTCATATGCAGTCTGCAGACATTAAAATTTGAAAAAGAAGCAGTAGAGAGCTTTGAAGCAGAATTTCCTTTCATTAAATTAGTGAATATGACATGGTTATGTAATATTCCTGGGGGATAAAGTGGTGCACGTCACTAACCTTTTAGATTCAAGAGGCTTCATGATTTTTATTTGCTTCTGAAAGAAGGCTTAGTACTGGATTTACTAGCAAGGTCCTTTTTCTAACTCAGGTAAATAAAGTCCCACCTAGCTTTTACATATACTTTTGTGATAAATACTATGTATATACCCAAGCATATACCAGTTTTATTTTGTATTGTGCATTTGAGCGTGTGCTTATGACTTAAGGGCGTATCTGCAGCTGGGTTAATGTCATGAACAGTGGATTAATAGTGCTGGAACTCCTATAGGCATGGGAAAAAATCTGAAGAATTCTTGCCCTCCTATGCATTTACTGGATAGTGAGTATTAACCTAGTCGTATGCCTGCATCTTTCAGTGCTCAGGTTAGTCAAATACTGGAACCAAACCTTCTGATTCTCTTTTCTTGAACTCTAGTGTAAACCAGAATTTTTGTATAGAAAAAACTGAAGAGACCGTGGAGTAAGTAAGGGGAGATTAGGAAGCAAACGTATACCACTTTTGTTTTCTGTAGCAGTATTTCAATGAAGGCTAAATTTTGTATTTAAGCTGATGCCTGTGTAGCACTGATAGCTAGGGCTGTGCACCCAACTTGAGGAATGAAGGCAGGAGGGCATGGATGTTGGAGTAGGCCTGGCTTTGGGAGGTTTCTCTTTTAGTCTGATCACCTATGAGACTGACTGTGATGGTTTGTAAACCCTGGCTTCCTGTTAGGCTTTGCACAGTATTGCTCTGATAGGGCAATAGTTAATGGTTGGTCCGAGTTTTACTATAAATGTCCCAGTAATTCGTCATGAAACTAGCTTAAATTGTTGGTAGGTTGCCTGCAACACTTTTAATAGAAGAAAAAGAGTGATAAATACTTCTTCAGCTTCTTTCTACTTCAAATATAAATGTATTAGTCTATGCTATTGGTAAAAGGCTTTTTTCGCAGGTTTTTCATGTAGGTTCTTCATATTTGTGAAAGCCTTTTTCATTCAGTTATTACAAGCTAAAAATGAACATATGTGTGTGTGAATGATATCAGTTGCAAATAAACGTCTGCTGCTGTCTGTTTTATATACCTCCCATGTCCCTAGGGCTCAGACAATGTCTGTCTCTAAAAAAGCATACATAATCTACAATAAAACAAGGTTTTCAGAGCCTAGAGGTGCACGTTAAATACCTGTTATTTTAACATTAGACCTTATGGAAAATGTAACCTACCTATTCTACTTGTGAGGCCTTACTTGAAAGTCTGTAATATGACTTTGTATTTCAGGGAAGAATGAACCTAATGGTCACCCTGACACTGCATTGCAAGAAATTTGAAAATATAAAAGATAGGGTTGAATTTTCATACTTCCCTTGAAACATTAGCAAGTGATATTTTTATTTTTTTGGGCTGCTTACTAAATCTGTCGGGTGGGTATGCTCTGGCAGATTGAAGGTTGGGAACTGGAGGTGACTGCTTCATTGGAAAAATAGCCCCAAAGAATCAACCAGAAACCTCTCTGAAAAACCAGTCCTTTGTTCTGAGTGCTTTTGCTTTTAGAGGAATACTTGTAGCAGAAAGAAGGTGGGGAGATGAGTATTTCAATTATATTATCAAGATTTTATGAGAATTGTAGGGGTTGAGTTTTTAAGAGAATGCTGTGATTCCTGTAGAGTAATATAGCTTGATTTCCCTTACCCAGACTTTCGGGGATGCATATTTGTACCTAAAAAATATTTGTTGTGAACCAAATGGGTCAAGATTTTTGGCTGGACATCATTGCCGTGGCTGAAATGCATTTAATAGTTGAAAGACACAAAACTGATAATTTTCATTCGCAGGATAATAAAACTATTTGGCTGCTCAGAATGTGATGACATCTGAACATTGTGTTGTTGATATTCTTACTGAAGAATGTTAAGGCAGGAGGAATTTTAAGAGATTCACAGTGAGTAACAGAAAAAATTCACAGCTTGTGACTGACAAGAACTTTTAGGAACATACTACTTGTTAACTTAGGAGTTTCTTTATGCAGATTTCATGAATACAAATTATTTCTTGTCTTTATAGAAATAAAAAACTAATTAGCTTTTCTCACATAGACAGTGTGCAGGTCTTCTGTAAGTGCAGGTTTGTATTAAGGAGAAACAATTAATTCTAAAAACGATCAGTCTAACTGATGCCACAAATTATTACTAAAGAGTAAATTAGCAGATATGCTGTATAAAAGGGTGTTTTGAAATTTCTATTAAGTAATTTTCTATTAAGTACTATGTATATATATAACAGTTTTTTAATACATTAACTGCTGGAGGAATTGTGTAAATAATAATAAATCATTTAATTTATAATGTATCAATACAGTATCAGACTGTGATTATGTGCAACATTTGCCTATTTGTTCGTTTTTACGTGGACAGGAGTCTTTACACCTTCACCATCACTAAATATTAACCAGTGTATGGCATTTTTATTTAGAATACATAGCATTTTCTCTTTAAGTCTGTGGAATACAGTGAATGTCGCAAAATGGGAAATGGGATAAATAAAGCGGTTTGGTTTGGTTTGGTTTGGTTTGGTTTGGTTTGGTTTGGTTTGGTGGGCTTTTTTTGCTTGGATGGGTTTTTTGTGGTTATTTTTAAATTCTGTTTATTTGTGTTTTTATCATGGTGTCAGAAGTTTCTGAGTGTGTAATTTGACACAGGAAGAATCAGTACAGAATTTTTCACTCGGAATGAGTCCAGTAGCATAGCCCCTGAAACTTTATACGGCTAGACCAGCAAAACTGTGCTAAATTGAAATGATTCCTGTGATTGTATGTGTGGCAGACCAAATTGTTTACTCTGCTTGTAACCTATGTTTCTGAGTCTGAGCTGAAAACATTTCATGGGAACAGTTGTGATTATCATCTTCTAACTTTTATTGGTACAAAATGAGTATCTATAACTGAAAAACTTGATGTAATTTTTAAGGAGTCTCCTTAAAAATGTGCATTTATAAGCAAATGAGGCATTTGAAAGTGTCTTTGCATTTTTAATTTTTTCTGATGTCTTTATTCAACCTTGATATATATGCTTACAAAGGACACAATATGATATAATTTTTTGGCAATTTTTATTCTGAGCTAGTAAACTTTTTCATATTTCAGGCATAGGATGAAATTTAGTCCTAAATTCAATTATTTTATACGAGGAACTTTCATACACCCCAAGCAGAGAATCTAGAAACAAATGTATTAGGTTCTGCATCCTCCATATGTTTTGTCTATGGTAAATTCACATGCTGAGCTTGCTGTTGGACTGCAGACATCCTAGTAGCTCTCACTTTAATGAAGGTGAAGTCTTATCCTTGTATTCACCTTTCCATTAGAGGAGTATGTCCATAAAAATGTCTCTACTCAAGAACAGTTTGCAGTAGCTGTGGAAAGAAGGGGGCTGAAGCAGTAATTTCAAAAGTATTTTGACAGATATTTTAAGTGCAGATGAAAAATGTAACTTAAAGTTATGCTTTAAGTATACTTTAAAGTATACTTTAAGTATCCTTAAAGCACGGCACAGATAACAGAACAGCAACAGATAATTCTATAACATGATGAAATGTGAATTAATTAATTCCATTCACTATTTCAGAATTCTGCTTAAACTCTAGAAAGACAGCGTGGAGGCGCAGAAGGGAAGAAAGAAATGTCTTATGTTTGTACCAGAATATTCAAATGTTCCAATCAAAATGAGTTATTTCAGTATCACATTAAAAATATATATTATGGAACCATAATGTCCAAAAAATCTTTGCTTTTGTCTGGGTAGTGGTAAACCATCTCTACTTTAGAAGTTCCTGTGCCCCAAGGGGACAGCATGACTGTTTATGGAAGCAGCAGCCTAATTTCAATGGAGTTAAACTCTTTAAAACAAATAAATGCAAGCCCAGTGTATTTAAGGTGAGCTAGCAATAAATTCAATTTTCTGGTGTGTATTAAAAGTGTGATTTACAGTAGTTTTAATAGTTGTCACTTCAGCTTTTCCAGAGTCCCAGCAAGAAGTGCATAACAAGTAGCAAATGGTGGGATCCATCACGTCTTGAATGTCAAAGCTTCTTCAGAATTGCAAGTTACAGATACTTCTCACTCTGATTTTGTTTTTTTCAGCTTTACAAGGTGTTCATTATTAGTATGAATATCTGAGTAGACACTGGTATATAAGCAAGCAAAACCTAGGTGTTCCTGCATTTAAAAGATAATACTGCAACCATTTTTATGATGCCCTCAAGAGAATTTAGGTGCAGAAATATGAGATGCTGATCTTAATTGCACTGAATTTCATTATTTTGTTTTAATTGCGCTTCTGTTATTTTAACTGTATTTATTATTGTTACCAAGGAGAGTTCCAAAAGCGCTGAAAGACTCTGGTACCATAGCTGGTAACATTACATCTTCTTTTTTTGGCAGATTTAATTGCAGTGGAAGGTTCCCATATAGATTGTTGCCATGCTTAATGAACTGTGATATGGAGAGTTTTTCTTGAACTCTGTTCACTCTTCTTGCACGACTGTTGTTAAGGGAGATCAAAAATAGTTGTCAGTTCTCAATCAAAATTGCCCTCATGTTAATAAGCACAACTGTGTGTGCAGTTTAATTGTGTTTGCTATCAGAGTGCCTAGCAGCTTAGGTCACAATCAGTGTCAAGCAACTGACATTAATTGTGGAGATAAGTTGTGTCAAACCTTAATTAACAACCTTTATAAAGACAACAAATACTACTTTTCATTTTTGCTTCTTCTAGGATTTAATTTCACATGTCCTTGCTCTGATGGTGGTTGCTTTATATGTAACAAGATTAACAGGTTGATTGAGTAATAAAAAGAGGGATTGCATAATACTTACCTATCTCTTTGGCAGATAATTTTATAAATTTATTTATGTTCTAATAATAATTTGTCTTCTCATATAACATGATACCTGAGAGGTATCTGGCTTACTTCCAATAGTATATACTGGAGGAGAGTTGTGGCAAGGTTTTTAATAGGAATTGCTTTGGTAAAAAGAAACTTTGACCAGATAGATACTTTTTTTTTTTTTTCATCTAGGTTATCGTCTAAGTGAAGGACAAAGGTCACCCCAGTTCCCTTATATACTGGACTGTGAAGCTTTTTTATTGATGTAGATAATATTGGTCACATCATACAGGAAACCTTAAAACCTTGTTTTCCTTGAAAGTTATCCACAAGTTGAAAATTGTAACATTATGTACAGTTGTTTTCTGTGTCTAATACTATATTTCTAATGCTACGTGGTTTAACAAACAACAGCTTTGCTAATTGTTGGTCCAGCAAAACTTCACATAGGATGGCAAAAATACTGTTTTTCAGGTAGGTGGAGCCATATTAAGTATTCAGCCCTATTTCTGCAACTCCACGATGTAGATAATAAAGCTCTGCAGAAACTAGTATATAATTTTTGTAAGGAGTTGTGGCAGCTCTAGTCCTATAGTCCTTTACCATAGTTTGGGCAATTCTACATAAAGAAATTGCTGGAAAACTGGTGGTACCCCTTACAGCAGTTAGGTTTGGTGAAAGATTTTTCTTTTAATTTATTGCTATGTGTGCTATTTGCTGCCTATGAGCTACTTACTATACATAGTTACTGTGTGCTGTTGGACTTCCTCATGAAGTGTTTCTCTTTCAGTTGCTTGAGTTCTAATAGTGAATTCACAAAATGTCAAAAAAAAATTAAAAGATAATGTCAGCGTGTCATTTTTCACTTTGTAGCCTACAATCACAGCTTGTGCCACAGAATGTCAGTACATCAAATTCAGTCAAATCTCTTTATGTATCACAGAGCTGAGTTAAAACATACATAGAATGGGTTCAAAGAGAGCAGTTTTGTTGAAACCCAGATGCTCTTCATCAGAATATATTTTTGTCTTTTTTATGGTCCAGACATAAAGCTTATGGCTTTGTAAGAGATTTCTAGGTTTTTGTGGGTTTTTTTCACTTAAAGTGTGTTTTATTTGCCATGGTTTTGGCAATTTTTGACATCAGATAAGTTCTTTCATGATTTCCCCATGGCAGTAGTGGTACACTTCTGCTGAGATGTGCTCTTGTAGCTGGGTTTAGGTACATTTTTACTAGGAAAGTTAGCAGGGTGGATACTTCTAGGACCCTTGAGCATTCTGAGATGTTAAAAACTAACACATTTTCTTGACATTACTATTAAAGAAAGAACATGTAGATTTTCGAGCATAATATTTTTTAAAAAAGCTCTTTTTTTACATTAGGAGTAGGGTAAAAAGTTCCCCTGATTTCATTTTGTAAATGAAATTATGGGAACTTTTGGCATCTTGGCATTTTAAACTATTTCAGGATTTTTCTAGTGTTGCATACATGCATGACAGTAGTCTGCTGGGTTTCTTACGTTCAAATAAATATGCTGACAGGAAATGGTGCCTATGGAAAGAACAGTTTGCAGAATAAGGAGTTAAATATCAGAACTATAGAACAGTAACATAGAAATGAAAACTAGTACAATACAGGTGCGTACCTGTCAGAACGAAGAGAGGAAAGCAAAAAAAAGGGAAGAGGAAACATAAAGGAGCTGGCTGCTGATACGTGAGGGTGAGAACAAAAATGAGTTGCAACAGATGGTAAAAAGCAACTTCTATGGAAGATGGCTTCATAGCGAAGACCTGGGGGTTTTTAGCACTTACTGTCCCTAAGTTCCCACATCATATAATTTAAATCATTATCTGAAGGTGTACTGTATCTTTAGAAATTCTTTTGCTAAGAAAGATAATTATGTAAAGATTTACAGGAGTATTTTTGTTCTCTGTTTAGGTGTAATCTTACAGGTTTTGATATTTTATATTTAGAAGTCTTGTATTGTGTTGCTCTAAATTTGAAAATTTTGTCTCATCACAAATGAAATAATAATTTCAATTTGTTGTAACAGAAATAAAGGGAAGAAGAATAATGAATTAAAATGCCATTCCATACTTTCGAAACCGTTTCTCCATTTCTCTCCCTCTCTTGATGTTGCAGTAGTTGGATATTCTTTTAGTTCTCTTTTCTGACATAGTAGAATTTGGGAGTGACCAGGAGCTATACACGAAACTGTGCTCAAGCGTAAATTTCCCTTCTGTTATAGTCCTTTTTGCCTGGATTCTTGATACATAGTAATTTACCTCCACCATGCAAAATTACAAATGCTTTCTCCTAAATGTCCTGGTTTTAATGTCTCAAAGGTGAGCATCCTGTTTTCATGACATCCTGTCACCATAGCATCAAGCAGCAAATGAAGATATTATTCCGGTTGACTGATGAGCTCATTTTGCAACAGAAGTAAAATTGGATTTTTTATTTATAATATTGATAAAATATGATGTGTGATCTTACTATTCTGATGCCATCAGATGTCGGTTTTAATATAAATTTCACTAGCAAAATCTGTAAATACTTTCCTGACATTTTAGGGGTTTTTTTATTAATGCTTTCTCTTGCAGGTGAATGATATCACTGGAGAAACAAAGCATTTCTTCCTTCCTTTTAAATTTTGAAATCCTGATGTGACTTTTAAAAAATTATGTTTAGTGCTTA
The DNA here is from genome assembly GCF_015227805.2 of Hirundo rustica. Classification (NCBI taxonomy): domain Eukaryota; kingdom Metazoa; phylum Chordata; class Aves; order Passeriformes; family Hirundinidae; genus Hirundo; species Hirundo rustica. The sequence continues at coordinate 29,830,304 of NC_053488.1, read as the reverse complement.
GATTAATTTGGTGAATTTTTTTGTTTCAGCACCACCGAAGTTTACAAGAACTCCCGTTGACCAGACAGGGGTTTCAGGAGGAGTCGCCTCATTCATCTGTCAAGCCACAGGAGATCCAAGACCTAAAATTGTCTGGAACAAAAAAGGAAAGAAAGTCAGCAATCAGAGATTTGAGGTATTAGGTCCATTGTTCTGTTCCTCTGAAAAACATTTTATTCCAATCTTTTAATTGGACTATGTGTGCTTTATTAACAGTGATTTAGCAAAATAGGACTGACTATCAGGGATAATTTGGTGGAAATAGTCTCATTAAGTTTTTAATTTTGAAAACGGGTTATGAATAAAACCATTGAAAAGAAAACTGCTACTGCTGTTTTCTAAGCTAGCATGGTTGAACTGAGGAGCTCTGTAGTGCCTCTGTTCAGTTTGCTCTCTCATGAAGGAGCTGGTGGTGCTCAAGGACAGTTGAGCAGTGACTGCTGTCTCCAAAGGGCAAATCACCTCCTTCTGTGACAAGGTGCATCAAGCAGGCCTAGTATTTGGCTGCTATTTGGCTGCTTCTGCTGCCACAATTCCTTACCCCTGTTGAGGAAAGAGACAGAAAGGGCACTGTAGTTCTGCTGCTGAAGAGGAAAAGTAACACTTGCTTGCTTATGATTATTTTCTTAATGAATTAGGAAAAGGCTTGGAGAAAGATGTTTCTCTCTACAACCTTCAGTTAAAGGAAACTGAAAATAATGTGTTCAAAGGATTCTGGTTATTTGGGGGAAAGGAGAAAACAAGTATTATTCCATCTTGTAGTGGCAAGAATATTAGTGTCAAATACAGATTGACCTTCAACATGAAGAAAAAACTCAGAAAATGGGGGAAAGCTTTTAGAAGAGATATCAAAACTGGCACTAAGAGTCTGTAATTGTGTCTTAATTGTTTTCAATGTTAGATAAGAGACTTCTGTTTACTTAAAAACAACTGTTCAAAGATTAATGATTTGTATATAAAACAGTTGTGACATGCTTTCTGTGAGCAAATGATCTAACATATAGTTACATATAGTTATTAACAACCGGCTGAATATGAAAGTTCTCTATATTAATCTATATAAGCATTTGTGAAGATTGCTTGTCCTGGCTTTCAGGTTAGGTTTTTCTGCATTTCTCCTGTAAACCAAATTTATTTTCTTGATGTTTGGTTCAATAAATGTCTAAAAACATGGGAATTCACTTATTAGCCATTATAATTTCTGGCTTGTGTATTTACCACAACATGAAAAAAAAAAAAAAATCATTAATTTAAATGTTACCTCCTAGTGCCAAAAGCTTTGCACTTTGCAGAGCATATGCAGAGCTGTAATTGGCTAGAGGGATTAACGTAGAAGTTTTCTGCACAATTTATCCTTTATCCTCTTCTGTTCACAGACTTTTCACTCAAAGTGAATTCTAAACGGAGAAAGATCGTGCATGTGTACATTTACTGTGTGTTATTCTGCAATATGTCATGGTTTATTTCCTTAATATGTTGCTTTCTAGGTACCTATGAACCAGTTTTTATGGAGAATAAGCAAAAATAAAGTAGTTTTATTTCCATAAGAATTATTTGTATATTTAAATGAACACATTAAAATGTTTTTAAAATGCTTTTAGTGGCCTGTTAAACAAACAGTCTAGCCAAGTAAGATGGAATGTATTTCAAAGAAATAGATGACACTTTCCAAGTGTTTTATAATTTTTATCATGTCCTTTGGGTAGAGGAGCTACAAAGTGTGCATACTATATTATTATTTTAAGCAGCTTTTCTTCCTGTTCAAAGTAAGGCCATTAATTCATGCCATTGAATCTCTAAATAAGAAAAGAACAGTAGAAATGAGATTCAAAAAAGGCACATGAAACATTTGGGGAACAAGAAACTTCTGAGATTTTCAGCTGAACCAGTAAGAGAATATTTAGTTTGGTTTCTTTTCCTCTTCTTTCACATTATTATTTTGGATATTTCTCTGAGTTACTTAATGATTCAAGACATCAAAATCTTTTACCTGGATGCCTGTCTTCATATAGTAAATACAGCTGGAAAGGACTCTAGTGGTCCATCTTATCCACATGCTTTTCCAGCATTATAAGAAACTAAGAAGACAAAGAATACAATTTCCACCTGAGTTCTCATACTGCTTTTTGCTTTTCCTTGCTTCCCAATTTCCCTTTAATTTGCACAGCTTTTAATGGAATATAAAAATGTCATTTTATGTTAGTTTTCAACAATGTGGAAGCTGTACATAAAAAGTGCTCCTATCAGTTGATAAAAGCAAAATTTTATCTTTGGGAGTTAAGAACAGATCCATGGTGTGGTTAAAACATCAATCTATCAATCTTCCTGTTTTCATTGGCTAGACTGGGAAGAATTTTTAAAAAATAATATAATGAACAATCATAGCATTGGAGGTAATAATTTTAAATGCTTGGACAGTCTCCTACAGGATTTCATGAAACTTGTCAGGATTATTTGTCCCCCACATGAAACCAGAACTCTTCTGCTGGAATTTGATGTGTGTAGCAACTGATTTATTTCCTCTCTCTTGACTGTTTATACATTTGAAGACTATTGTCTTTGAAATTTCTTACTTAACAGCTAATTCTCCCAGCTTACTGAGAACAGCAGTGAAAGGCATTGCTTCTGAAATTAAAATATCCAGTAAGACCTTGAGGGTCTCCTCTATTAAACTTTCAGCTTTTATTTATATTGCAAATATAGACTCTGAATAAGGATCCTTTTTTTCTTCTCTTCATTCAAATTAATTCAAATAATAGGAATTACAAAAATCTGATTTGAGTTTCTGAGATGTTCTTTTCAGAGAAACTTAAAAAGAAACAGAAAAGGGAAAAAAGTTAAAATTACATCAATCTAACCTGTGTGCAAAACTGCGTTTATTAAAAAATCTCTGTCATAAAAGAAATAAAATCTCATTCAGTAGATGGTGAAGAGCTGGGAATTAACTAGCTGTGATATGCAGGAAAGGGGAGAACTCATCACATGAAAAATAAATCCCTTTTATGGTGCATATTTTTGAGACACCAGACTTGAAACTTAATCTCTGCCGTATTTGCCCAATCCAATCTACTGTTTTCAGTGGTTGTCCAGATATGTTTGTTCAGCATTCAGATTTAAACAGTACCAATTACTCTTTTTTAAGTACATCTGTGAGTATTCAGATCCTGTGCTTGAATTTTTTATCTATAAACTGTTAATCTGACTGCTTAAAATCTGTGAAATTTTTCTCTCCCTCATAAATGTCAGTTTATCAAGAATTCTAGTTTTTCCTTTAATTGTGCTGACATTAGGCATCTATTTTGTGTTGTCTAGATTTGTTTAAGGCAATGGCTTTACTGAAAGAACAAGGAAAAGTAATACATCCTGTGAGCTTTCTAACAGATTCAGTATCAAAAAAACCCAGTGTTCTTATCTTACTTTCATCTCTCCCAACACTAAGCAGAAATTGAGCCATTCCTACTATGAAATTAGTGAGATACAGGACATATTTACCATCATTTCTAACCCCAGACTTAGTATCTCTCTTATTATACTCATGTACAGAGACCTCTTAGGTTGCTTGTGTGAAAATTAGATAGAAAGACACAAACAGATGTGCAGATAGGCAATATGTAAATCACTTTGTGCGTGTATGTATAGACAGATGTTAATTATTTTTTAGAGAAAAACAAAAAACTGTGACTGTCCTTTGTTTAGAAGTGCCATTTACCTGATGGTAGTACTGATACCTCTCAGTGATTTTGTAAATTACTTTTTTAAAAAGTAGATTACATAGATTATTGCTATTGTTAAATTTTTAAGAAGGTTTTTCCAGGACCTACAAAGCCTTGCCGTACTCACCAATATTTGATGTGATTCTGACTGCAGATAAAGAAGGAAATAAGATCTGTTCAGTGAATTTTCTCATATAAATGTTATTACTTCTTGTGTGAATATTGCAATTTTAAAATAATGTTAGAAGTTTAGCCTTATTATTTAGTCTCCTAAATGACTAATTTGTTGGGTAAATTTACTTACTTTGTGGGTTAAATACAAAGCTAAACTGAGTCATCCTGTGTGGTTCAGAAATTGCAGACAGTTTTTTAAGTCTGGAGCCAAATGGGTATGTGAGCTGCACTCTGTGAGTAGACAGGGAATATAGCTGGCAGCAATTAAAATGAATATAACTGTCATTTGAAGGTAGAGTACTTTAGCTATGAGAATTGAGAGGTATTGCTAGTGAACTTCAGAATAAGAGAGCATTAAGTTACTCTTTAACTCACAGAGACTTTTTTCTTAGAGCCCTGGTTTGCTGCGTTGCAGGGTTTTTGTTCATTTGTTTGGGTTTTGTCCTGTAGTTCTTGAAGCTATATTAAATTGGCAACTGAGTACTCACAGAACAGCAATATATGTTCCAAGTATTGCCACTTAAACATTTTCCCGTATGACTGGAATTTGTCCTGGTGCAAAAATATGAAAAAAGAACCTGTCTTTGCTGACTGGAATACCAACAGGCGACTGTTCATGAACAGATTAGCTGAGGGATAAGTATTTGTAACAACATCTGTGACAGCTTTTGTTTCCTTTTATAGGTAATAGAGTTTGATGATGGATCTGGATCAGTTCTCAGAATACAGCCACTGCGCACACCACGAGATGAAGCTATTTATGAATGTGTGGCTTCCAACAGTGTTGGTGAAATAAGTGTGTCCACCAGACTCACTGTTTTACGTGGTAAGCTCTTTCTAAACATAACTAATTCACTTCATGGAGCTCAAAGTACTACATCTTTGTAATACAGAGGATTCTCTCTGGCATGGTAAAATATTGTTCTTTACAAATGGACCTTGCTATAGTTGCAATGCTGTTCATTATAAACTTTTTTACGTAATACTTGACTAATGTGTTTGTGTCTTTTGGCTATAAAACGGTAGTGTGAGTGTGTAGTGTATGACAGGTAAGAGTGAAGAAAAGAAGAAATAAGTGAAACAGGAGTGCCACTCAAAACAGGTTATTATATAAATTACTGCTCAAGATACCCACTTTATGAATGCATTTGATTCACATTTTAGTGCTGTCCTGGGTACCTTAGCTTTGTTCAATCAACATTTGCACTGAAATTTGCTCTATTAACAATGCCCTTGAAAAGTTGCATGAACAGTTTTTAGATGAGGTTAAGCTACTGCCAAATTTTCCCTGCAAGAGACAATCATAAAAAAGGTGAAAACTTCTTCCACTTCAAATATATGTCACCTGAACTTTTTTACTTCACTAAGAAATTTTTGAAAACAGTAAAGGAAAAATTTTTTCAAGTCTGTCAGGGGTGACGATATTAATGTACTGCCAAGCCTACTGTCTAGATAATACTCAAGGGAGAAAATATTAGTAGTCAAATGACCTGAACATTTTGTTTTGTCACCTGGAAATTAATAGACACTGGATTTGGTGACACTTCATGAAATATCATACTCCAGTTTTTTGGGGCTGGCTTTATGACTGAAGATTACTGTCTTGTATTTTGATATTACATGGCATTACAAGGTTTGCAGAATTACTAGGTGCCTGTTTATAGAAATTGCAGATGATTAAACAGCTTTACAGAATTTAGAGGAAAATTTCTGGAATGTGTAATTGCAATATGTTGGTTTTTTATTGATTCTCTAGCCCAAGCAATATAGGGTGACAAGAAGATTTCTTTTTCCTGTTATTCTCTGAAGTTGGATTTTTACTAGAAAAGAAAAAATTAAAATTTCATTAGCTATTTTAATCATTACAGAGTGTCCTGGCATTAATGTTGGAGACAACTAGTAACACTGTGTGCATATATATAAAATAATAACCGGAAGGACATATATCTTTTTTTTCTTAGAGGAAGTCTGATGTAAGCAAACCTTTTCAGTATTTAAGATTCTTACTTCTAATACTATGATTGTTCATCATACTATCTTTTAAAAATTCTTCCCAGTCTAGCCAATGAAAACAGGAAGATTGATAGATTGATGTTTTAACCACACCATGGACCTGTTCTTAACTCCCAAAGATAAAATTTTGCTTTTATCAACTGATAGGAGCACTTTTTATGTACAGCTTCCACATTGTTGAAAACTAACATAAAATGACATTTTTATATTCCATTAAAAGTTGTGCAAATTAAAGGGAAATTGGGAAGAGAAGCAAGGAAAAGCAAAAAGCAGTATGAGAACTCAGGTGGAAATTGTATTCTTTGTCTTCTTAGTTTCTTAAAATGTATTTACAAAACCACTGGTCATGAAATGTGCATGCATGTATTTTGAAAGAGAGCGCAGAGTGCTGTAAAGCAAAGTTCTTGTTTTGGCTTTTGCGGAGAGGCAATGCCCTCATATCTCTCTACCAAGAACCACAGCAGTTGCAAAAGATAGAGGGGGTGTCTGAGTGTCAAAACTGACTGACTGTACAATGTAGTCTGTTTCTTTATTAGTCCTATTGATTATTAATCTTTTTTTTTTTTTTTTTTTTTTTGTAAGGCATATGTAGCTTTGCTGCCTATTTTTTGCTTGATAGTAAGAGCAATAATAGTGGCTCAGTGCCTACTTCAGACAACACTAGTATTGCTTCCTATTTTAAAAGCAATATATAACGATTTGCATATGCAAATGACTAATGAACAAAATATTACTGGTTATAAACTTAAAATAAATTTCAATTTTTTTTTTTATTAAAACCACTGAAATATAAAGCATTGTATCCAGCCATAATATGTATGGCTTTTGCAACTGCTGAAATATATTTGCCCCTGGAGTAGATTTATGGATTTAATCCAAAAGTGGGAACATAGGAGAACTCACAAACATACTGTGACTGTGGATTTAGATAAAGGGGTAACGTCAGAGAAAGCAAGGAGCCTGCAGAGAAACAGGGCATTATTAGAAAGTTTTGGTAGGGTTAAAATTTTGAATTGCTAAAAGTAAAATGGTTTGCTGTATCATTTCCCAAGACGGCATAATTCAGTGCTAAGGGCATTAGCCTGGAAGATAATTCTATTATTGCAAAGCCTCTACTTTGCAAACTTACACAAATCTTTGTACAGTCTGCAGCAGTAGCATTGTGGAAAAACACTCCATTGATGATGCCTTTTTGGGAAAGACTGCCTCTGCCACACCTAGCTGCTGTAGGAATAAATATATATTATAGATGTGAACAGGAAAAAACAAGATATAATGAAATACAAACCAGAGTAGGGTGAGTTGGCTCCGTGGTTGCTTATGCTTTACTCATCCCTGTAGTATGTTTGTGAATCTGGAATGCAGAAGATGCCTATATAACTTCCATATGTTGTTCTAATAGTTCTGCAGTGATTCTATCACAGACATAGCTTGGCATTTGTGCCTCTTGCAAGATGTCACCCAGAGGTGGAAATCAGATTTTACTTATAATTCACCCCACAAGTATTGCAACCCTAATATGGAATGTCAGTGAAATCAGGATTACTCCGGGAGCAGAAGTGTCTACCTACATTCATTTTGTTTGTTTCACAAATCCCAGCTTGACTGCTACAAATAATTTCTACAGCATAGAACAGCAACAGTTTTGCTGATATGTCTGTGTCTTTACAGCTAGATTTTTCAGTTTTTGTGTCTGTGGCTGTGTAGAGTAACTAGTTCCATGCAATACAGACGCTGCCATGTTTTGTTAGGTTCCTATACTATGGCAAATTCTTAGTATTTGGGTCTCAAAGAGCTATGAATAGAAATAAATTTTTAGCTTTTAGGTGTTAGAAATTTACAGTGTGAGAAAGAAGAAGGGCAGAAAAGGCATCTACAGACGATAACATTTCAAGGCCTTGCCAGAGACAAAATATTGCATCCTTTTTTGTGTTACTAGAGTAAATCAGGAAACGTTCCAGGCTAAACTTGCACTTGCTAGGCTGAATATTGTGCGAGTCTGGACCAAGAATGAATGTCTGAGATAATTGGAAACTGCTTTTGATTTTCTGTATATAAAGAAGTTGGATGCTTTCCAGGACAGATTGACCCATATGAAAATGTTGAATTTGAAAGGAAACAAGGTTTGAAAAGAGGAGTCTGGAAGTTCCATGTCAGAGACAGGCAGCTATTTATTTTAGAGCTCTTTGTTTTGAAAGTTTGTGCTGAGAACCATAAGAGTGGAACAGAGCTTTGATTCTTTTATTTATCAATGCTTCATACAAATGCCTTTCCAGCCAAGAATATCAATGGTGTCCTGGAGTTCATTAGGAAGAGCATTGCCAGTAGGTTAAGGGAGGTGATCCTCCCCCTCTACTCAGCCCTGGAGTTCTGTGTCCAGTTCAGTGCTCCTCAGTACAAGAGAGACATGGAGCTCCTGCAACAAGTCCAGCAAAGGTCTACGAAAATTATGAGGGGACTTGAGCATCTCTTTTATGAGGAAAGGCTTAGGGAAATGGCCTGGAAAAGAGACTACTGAGAGGGGATCTTCTCAATGTCTATTAGTAACTGAAAGGAAAGTGCAAAGAGGATGGACCAGGCTCTTCTCACTGGTGCCAAGCGAAAGAACAAGAGGTTTCAGGAAGAAAAACTGATGTACATATTCCATCTGAATATGAAGAAAAACTGCTTTAGTCTGGAGGTAACTGTGCACTGCAATAAATTGCCCAGAGAGGTTGTGGAGTCTCCTCACAGGGGATATTCAAGAACTGTGTGGATACAATCCGCTGCTATGTGCTCTGGGATGACCCTGCTTGAGCAGGAAGGTTGGACCAGATGATCCCACTGTGATCCCTTCCAACTCTACCTATTCTATGATCCATGCATAAGTAATAAAAAGCAATAAAGTGTAGGACCTTCCTATACTCCCCTACACTGGTGATGAAATGGCTTTCCTTTGACTGTCCATTCATAAAGCCATCTAAATCTGTTTTTAGGTCTTTTAGGTTTTTAGGTGGATATCAAACATTTTCCCTAGTCTTAGAACAAGGGTTCTGGTGTCATATACAAATCTATAAATTGTTCAAGAAGGAGGAAATAGATCCTTCCTTCTAGTAAAGAAACCAGCAGCAGTTCTATTCAGTTAATTTTAAGGAATCCCACTTTTGATTAAAAAAAAAAAAATACTCCTTTATAAAGTTTTGTCAAGACCATGAGGGCATCAAGAAGCCTTAGCTTCAACTGCTACTAAGGTATATGAGTACAGCACAGAAGTGTGAAGGTTTTAAGTAAGGATGTAGAGCACAATACATACATTCTAATGTTCCTCCTGTTTGCTCTGTTTTCCTTGTTGTCTGGGCGGTAAAGAGAGAGACTACAACAGGACATTCATGCAGATTGCAGTTTGTCTTGACCCGTAATTTTCTCTTACTCTTGTTGATCGTGTTGATACTCTGCATTTCAAAAATACTGACATAAAGCATCAGTGTACCTACCATAGGCAGTATGTAAGCCTGAAAGAAGTAAAATTTCTATGGGAAATGCTTAGGGTGGTTATTCCTTTTTATATTTTTAGAAACTGATAGATTCAATGTCAAATATTCACTGCTTCATAAAATGAATTTTTAAAAAAAAATTACTTTACAGTGCTTCCCTGTCCATTGGTACACACAAATATTGAGGTAATTATGAGAGATTTTTATGAGACTCTCAGAAGTGCGCAGCATCTCCACATTAAAACAAAAAAACAGCACCAAAACTAGACAAAAGCAAGCAACCAAACAAAAAAGACCCTAAAACAATTCCAAATCAGAGATGATAAATCCAAGGTATTACAGCTTTAGTTTCTGGTGCTAGCAATAGATTCAATGATAATAGAAGCTCATTTCTGTATTTTCACTTTACCTGGTAGTATATTATTTTGAAATAATCTGTCATCTGGGACAGCTATCTTAGAGGGCATAGAAATTAGACAAATGAAGTGTCACAGCTATAGTGCTGGAAAATGTGCAGTGGAATAGCTCTCGTTTCTAGACAAATGGGAGGAAGGACTGTAAATATTCTGGATATTAGCTGTACGGTAGGAGAAATTTGCTGTGTTCCAGCTGGAACTGTATAAACCATGTACACCAGTGTTTTTCTGAAACTGCTGTATAGTCATAGTGGTTAACGCCAGGTGGTTGCTAGTAGGACAGGCTTTGAAAGTGGAATGAAGAGAAATAATGGAACTAAGAAGATTCCTGTGCATGAGCTAAATGCACTGGAAAGACATTAATCTCAGCCATATATCGCATGATAAGACTTTTGAAGAGTCTAAAGGGTATTATTTCCCAAAACTTTGTAAATTTCAGTCGTCATGCTATGTGTAGCACGTTGTGATGAGAGCTAGCATGTTCACTACAGTCCTATTTTTATTAAGCCTCTTTTTGAAGAGGAACACACTGTTGTTCCTGCTGAGAAAATGCTACTTTACAGTTCATGCTGTAAAGCCTCTCCTGGGTAGCTGTGCAGGGAGGATTAAGAAACAAAACACAGCTGCTTGAAAATCACACAACAGGATTTTGTGAAATAGTGAAACGAAAGGAGAGGTAACCAATACAACTTTAGCTTAAAAAAACCCTTGCAGACAGTTAGAGAATGGCATGCAGATTTCTTGGAATGGCTTATGAAGTAGTACAGAAGTAGAAATATTTGTCTGTAATGTTTTAAACTATTTTGAAATATTTTCTTTGGGTATGAAAATACTATTTTTATTAAAAAATAAATATTAACCTTCCATGCAGTACAGTTTTAAATACTTAATAATGTATTGATCTTCATAAAGATGAGGTCATGACATTTAACTAGGAGCCAGGAAAGGGTGCAAAAGAATAATGAAATACATGTCTCATATTCCATAGTTGAGTTCAAAGGTACTGTATGTTTAAGTTCTGTTAATTGCAAGCATGGTAGTAGTTTAGAAAGTACTGCACCTAATAAATTTTGTAACAATCAGTCAAAATACAAGGGTCTATCAAGGTCTATCTAATATACCATGGTATTGAGTTCAGCTTTTAGATATATGCACTTGAGTGTGCTGATTTAACAGGTATCTGTATGTTGTTCTTAAAAAAACTATGTTGTAATAATTTAATATATATGCAAATAATTGAATAACTGCTAGTATTGTAAAAAGTTTCCGGCAAGTTCCTCAACTAGTGTTTTTTTAATGTTTAGTATTTTTAAAAATATTTTCACTCTATATGCAAAATTTATCAAATACATTTTTTTTTTTCAATCAGGGAATATTTTGGTTCCTTTTTTTTCCCCTTAGTTTGAATTTTACAAATCTTCCCTTCTCTTGCACACCATTATGTTACAAATAACCTACTACAGTCATGAATTCAAAGCTAGCCCTGGTTTAGGGTAAATTCATGAGGGAACTTCCAAAAGTTCTCTCTAGAAAAAGTTCGCTCTAGGAAACAAATTCAAGCAGCCCCTCCCCATACTGGTTCAGGAAATTATCTCCTTCAAGTAAAGTAGAAGAAATAGTTTATTTAACAAGCAAAGTATTCACAAATATGAAAAATGAATAATATTAAACAATGGAACCTCTCACTATTTTGAAGAGATGGCAAATTCAGAAAGTCCTTGTTGTGGGGTGTAGCTCAGCCCTCTCAGTCTCTTCCCAGTCCCTCGTGCACTCGAATGCAGCATCCTTGGGCCCCGGTGGGACACAGGTGTGAGCTCTGATGTTTTTTCCAGGTTTTCTGTCCAGAGCAGCCTGATCAGTTCCAAGAAAAAGAAAGGCCACAGTCTGAAGAACTTCTCTGCCTTAGCTAGCTAGAAACTAACTAAAAGCAAAAGAGAGCTCTCTCCTGCATGTCCATGCTGCAGGCAACACAGTCCAGGAGAAGGATCTGGGGGAACAAATGCAGTTTCTGTAAACAAACTGCACGCTTCTCATCCCCATCTTCACTCTCAGAACCAGTCATAAAGGTGCAGGACTTAATATCCAGCATAAACAGAACAGAAAACTGGGGAATACAAGTGTCATAAAGTCACCCCAGGAAAGCTTCTTGCAAAAAGTAGAGATAGCAGTTTAGAAAATTTGTGAAACAGCAGTCCCACATTTCTTAGTTATCATTGCAAATTCCTGTAGTAAAACTTTCAGAGATTAGTTACTTAGGAAAATCTAGAGTAGGCTGATGTAAAATCTTTAAAGAAGTCATAAGAAGGTATCGATAGAAATCAGGGGGTTTTGAGAAATCTGTCCTAACTTTTCCCCTGCATTTTTTTTAATCAGTGAATTTTAATTCAATTCTCTGTCATCCTACACAGTCTTTTAAGATGATTGATTGTTCGGTTGTATTTGCTTGATCAACATACATGGAGAAAGTTTTCCTGCTGCCAGTTACAACCTATCATGTCTTTGCAAAGGTTTATTTTACTTACTTCTAGTTCTCAATGAATTTCACATCACTGAATTTTTTCCTGCCAAATTTCTGTTTTCAAAGTTACCAGTTCAGTTTCACATACTTGTGCATAGGATTAATTTTATTTTATTAAATATTTTCAGTAGTAGAAAATCAATTATGCTGTACTTTTTTATGGCCGTATGATGTTCCTAAGAGACAAACATTGGCTTCAGATCTGTAATATGACTAGGCTATATTGTATTTGTACTTATTGTGTTTATCCATGAAAGAAAATAAACTTATAGTTGATAGTTCATCAAAAGATGTCTCGAGTGTTGCGATCTAAGAAGAGAAACTGAAATAAAGCTGTACAAAAGCAGAGCAGCTCTGTTTAACTTGAAAGAATTCTTCGTTGACAGTTTTGGCTAAGAATGTACACCTGTTAAATACTTTCAGACAACAGCTAAGTGACTAATTTTAGCATGACCCCTATTTAGGCATTCCCATTCTGCTATCTAATGACTGCATATGGAATTATAGACATTTTTCATAGCCACAGTGAGTCTGTCTACTTTTAAAATGCAAATTAAGCAATGCTGAGCAGATAAATTTGAAAACATTTTTTATATACATTTTTCCCTCCACTCATTGATACGTATGATGATTCAATCCTTTTTTACAGATGGTCATCCTTACATCATCAGAAACCTCTCAGAAACAAATTATAGTAAGAACAATGGAAAAGGAAATAGTAGTGAAAGAGTAATATTTTTCCTCCCAGAGAATCAGTATCAGATTATGTAAGATCAGAACTAAAACATGAAATATCCTAGGAACCATGACTTGCTATATACAATAATGAACCGATTTGATCTGGTTCTTTAAAGACCCATATAGAAGCAGCATACTGATGTGATATTAAAAATTATCTTTACATGAAATGATGGAGCATTACTGTGTATAAAACTTCTAGCTATTCTAAATAAGAAAAGCAGGGTGGGGGGAAGAGTATACCTCTGTGCTATAATTTTGATACTTTGTAGTGCTGCATGTTTATTTTCTGTACATATAAAATTTAATTTTTCTATTTTCTTCTTGGATGTAATATAGTTCAATTTAAATAAAACTGTCATTCAAATTTGCTTTGTGGGTTTTTTTATCTACTTAAAAAATGGTGGGCCATTTGTCTTTTGTAATTAGTTAAAAGAAAAAGTGCAAAGTATTTTTTCATACACCAAGAATTCTTAGAATACGGTCACCTTTCCTGTGTTTAGTCATTATGCATGGATTTAAGGCCTTTGGCCTTGTATAGAGTGCTGTTGGCTCAGTATCAGGTGTTGAGACTGTGCAGGTTTTCATTGCTCAGTGGCCTAAACCTGCTGTCTCAAGTGAAGCCAATGGAATAATGAAATCCAATGCCATTAATCAAATACCATGTTTCCTGTTGTTTGTATGAACTGTGGCCTCAATTTTTGATGCGTTTTGTGTATCTGTATGTCCACTCACTTAGCAAACTCTTGTGATATTAATTAGCAATGTAATTGTTAAAGTTGTGCAACATGAAAGTAAAATTTATGAAACAGTTCTAGGGATTTTTTCATGTCATTATTTCATATCGATTTTAAAAAGTAATGTAATTCTATGGCTTTTCTGTTTAAGGAGATGATATGGTGATTAGTTGCTCAACCCCTGGCGTTGTATCTGTAAGGAACCCAGTGGTATTAGCCGCTTGATAGTTTCAATTTAATTGTTATCACAGCAAATCTTCATATGAGATGTCTAATACAGAGTAAGAAAAACAAGGCAATTATTAGAAAAAGGCAGATTTTCATATAGTAGGCCTGTCTTCATTTTTCCAGGCTAGCCATTTCTAGCTATTTCATGTCTTATCAAGTGTACCATTAGGGTGGCAGAAATGCTTGCTGAAATGTAGGATGTGTTTGACACTAGTGTACTGACGTGACAGTAAAATTAAATACATTTTAATGTATAAGTGCTAATCTTCTAATACAGAAAAAGCCCAGTAAGAATGCTTTTTCACATGTATCTGAAAAAGTAATTTAGAAATTAGAGAAAGCTTATATAATACTTCAGCTTGCTTAGCCTGGCAATAGGTCAGTATTTATTAAAATAGTATTTATTACTGTAATTCATAAGTTTCCAAGTATTTGACATAGGAAGCAAAAACTAAAATGAAGAGCACATACTAAAGTATTCAGAATATTTTTGGGCAAACATAGAGACATCAAAAGGAAGACGAAATTCAATAGACCTTGACAAAACAAATATATTCTGTTTATTAGGACTAGAAATGAAACCGCTCTGAAGCAGTGACTTTCAGTTGATTCCTCAAAGGAGAGGAGGCTTTATTGCATTAGTGTGGCAGGAGGTTGAAAGAACTGTGATTTAAGTGGCTCTGCTGGGAGGGAGAAACTTACGAATACTCTAAGTCTTAGACAGGGTATAAAATCCTGGTATAATATACATAACTTCAGGTATTTTCTATGCTTGCATTAAACTAATGTTAAGAGTTGCACCTGGCTTACTAATGTTCTATTTAACTTCGTAGCAAGGTGCAGTAAGTAGTATCTTGCTCCTAGGTCAGTAGAAAATGAAATTTCTTCACTTAAAAATTAATAAAATGTGCAAATTTATGTGTTAGGTCCTTAGTGATTTAAATTATTCTGTTAAAATTTTACTCTTAAAAGAATCTACTGTGAGGTAAGATGTTAGATAGTAATAGTAGCATTCTAACACTTTTGTGTATATTGAATGTATTCTTGTGACCTACAATGTCAGCGCATGCTCACTATGACAACAGTAAAACAGAATAATGAGGTAGTTCTTTAAGTGGAAACACTTCTGTAAGCTTTTCAGTCAAATACAGTCAAAAAGCACTGATTAGAGCCAGGTGTTTCATTAGGCCATTCAGTGCACCTGAATCTTGGCTTGTGACACTGGTCTTTGGTAAGATTTATGTATTTCAGAGTATATTAACAATGAATATGCAAAATACTGTTATTAACTGAATTATTTTTATTATCGTTACCGCATGACCCCTTTGCATCATCTACCAAAGGTCCTGGGAGTCTGGGAAGGACACTGCTGACCTGAAACTAGCCAATATTATTCAATTGACATGAAGGGTGTGCAGGAAGACCCAGGAAACTAAAAATATGATAGTTCTAGCTTCAGTTTCTTGAGAAGATTGTACTGCTTGCTTCTGAAAGGCATCTAAAGAACAACGCAATCAACATTCATTCACAAAGGTGATTCAGAAAGGCCCTGTCTACCTACTTTGATATCCATTTATGATATTCTCCAAGTGGATAGAGGAAAGGTGGTGGATGGGGCTTTTCTGGATTTTAGTAAGACTGTCCCTCACAGCATACTTCTGGAAAACGTTGTCCAGTTGTGGGATGAGAGGGTTCACAATGCTGTGGGTGAAGAACTGGCTGAATGTCAGAGCTGAAAGGGTTGTGATGAGTGGGGCTATATCTAGCTGCAGCCACTTACCAGGGGTGTTCCTCATGGATCAGTTTTAGGGTCAGTCCTGTTCAAAATACTTACTCATTTACTGCATGTAGGAGAATGCACCATTTTGTAATCAGAAGGTTTGCTGATGATACAAAACTAGGAGGTGCTGTTGACTCTTGCCAAGTTATCCTTCAGACTTTTCTAGATGGACTAAAACACTAGACAAAGATTAACAAGACAAAATTTTAAGTTCAAATGCCGAATTCTTCACATAGAGCCCAAGATCACGTTTGGGGAGGAGTGGCTGAATAGCAGCTTTGCAGAAATGGATCTGGGGCTGTTTGTTGACATTAAGCTCCATGTTGAGTCAACCCTGCCAGCGAGGAGGGCAGACTGCATCCTGGAGTACATCACACAGCATCACCAGACGGTGCAAGTGCAAAGAGGTCATTGTCCCGCTCACTGTATTCAGCATTAGTGTGGCCTGAGCCTGAGTGCTGGGTGCACTGCTGGGCCCCACAATTATAAAAGATATTAAGGTCCTTGAATGCATTCAGAGCAGGGCAACAAAAGTGGGGAAAGGACTTGAAACCATGTCCTCTGAGAAGCAGCTAAGCACTTTGGGCTGGCGTAGTTTGAAGAGAAGGAGGCTAAGATCTTAATTGCTTTCTGCAGCTTCCCAAGGTGAGGAAGTAAGAGGGAGATGCTGATGCATCTCTAATATCTAGTGATGAGGTGCTTGGGAACAGTTCTAAGGGGCATCAAGGGAGATGCAGGCTGAACCTGAACCTGAGAAAGTACTTCTTTAACAAGATAGTAGAACAGGCTTCCTAGAGAAGTGCCTTAACCCTGTCAGTGTTCATGAGGCATTTGGAAAACGCCGCTCATACTTACTTTAGCTTTCAGTCAGCCCTGAAGTGTTTGGGCAGTTGGATCACTGGAGATAACTTCCAAATGAAATATTCTATTCTATTCTCAATTATAATATTTACATAATATATATTACATAATATTAAATTATAATAAATATTATTTATTTGACATTCCTTAGAACAAAGATTATTTTAAAAGAATGCTAAAAATTTTAGCTTCAAAAATTACTTGGTTTTCAATAAGCACGTTCTTATTCTGAACATAAAATCATCTTGTTCTTTCTATGCTCATTCATATTCCCAGCCTTTCAAAAAAATTGTATTGGAACATAATAGCCATATTTTTGTATCCTGTGTAACTTGACTAACTACTGTTCTTCATTACAGTGAATATTCTTGTAAAGAAATCCATTTTTTATGATCACTGCTATGAGTGGCAGTTAATAACTACATTTTTTAAAAAACTTGAAATTCAGTGTGCCTAGCTTAGTAACAAAAGCTCATCTGAGCTCCCATATAGTCCATTGTTTCACCTCTTGCACTGCCATGTTTTCACTAGGCCTGTAATTTATTTTCATAAAATATATCGTCTTAAATGGCATTATCAGCCTAGCTGCTAAGATAAATAAATCTGTATAGACAACCTCTATCGTAATGTTCCCACAGAGATTTATTTGGGTTTTGGCTGTATAGATAAGGAAATAGGCTATCTGGGAAACCCTCTTCATTATACCTGCAGCAAAATGACTTTCAAAGAAAGCAAATTGAGAGGCTGAAAAGTTGCCAGGTCTTTTTTTTGCACAAAGCTACTGTCACTTGGAACTTGATTTATGGCAAGAAGACAAAGCCAGGTGCAGAAAAGCCATTAGTAAGCCCAAAAGCAATCTTTTTTTGTTGTGCTGTGTTACACATAGCAGGTTTGAATTGAGAATATGTTCAAGTCGGGGAAAAAACTGTCTTCTTTGCTGGACTTTAGATCTGTCAAAACTTGGGTTTGGTCATTAGTTGCAAAATGTCAAAACCACGAAATACAAGCAGAAAACCTTCTAATTTCATTAACATTTTTCAAACCTGGAAACATAAATTTAATCTTACTGGTGGTTCCAGTGATGGTACCAAGTGCTTCTTGTTTCTAAGGATACTTACATACATCAAAAAACTGTTGGGGTGGTTTTTGTTTAAGTCCTGAAACAGAAGGGTGAAAGGATAGTGATATTTGCTGTTTAATGAGTCATCTAAACTTAAATGACTGTGTGAGTAGATATTCTTAAATGTAGCCTCATTTTCACATGAATGTACCATTCTGAATGTACCATTTGGTTCCAGCAAGATCCTCTAGGATCTTTGGAGTTCTGGAATCTACATGATTTTGACGCTAATACTAGCTGATAACTCATAAAAGATGATTTTAAAAAATAGATGAATTTTAAAAATAAACAGTATGTACTTCTGAAACTGTTCCCCTTATGATAAGGTAGGAAGCTATGCATGTAGCATGTACTGCAGTTTCTTTCTTATGAGTGAGTCTAATAAACAAGGTGATATTTCAGGTATTTATGAGTGTCATTTATTCATAGAATCAGAGAATATGCTGAGTTGAAAGGAACCCATCAGGATCATGGAGTCCAACTTCAGCCCTGCACAGGGTAGCCCCAAGAGTCACACGATGTGCCTGAAAGCATTTTTTGGACTGTCAGGCTTGGTGCTGCAACCACTTCCCTGGGGAGCCTTTTCCAGTGCCCAACCACTGTCTGGGTGAAAATTCCTGATGTCTATCCTAAACTTCCTCTGCTACAGCTCCAGGCCTTTCCCTCTGTTCTTGTCACTGGTCACCACGGAGAAGAGATCAGTGCTGCCCCTCCTCTTCCCCTCATGAGGAGGTTGCAGACTGCAGTGAGGTCTCAGCAATGAGACTTCAGCCACCCTTACAAGGCTTCCTCTCCAGACCCTTTACTACCATCCTTGTGGTCCTCCTTTGGACAGTCTAATAGCTTTAACATTTTCATATATTATGGTGCCCAAAACTGCCCCCAGCACTCGAGGTGAGGCTGCCCCAGCTCAGAGCAGAGGGGACAATCCCCACCCTTGCCTGGCTGGTGATGGTGTGCCTGATGCACCCCAGGACAGGGTTGACCCTCCTGGCTGCCAGGGCACTGCTGACTCATTTTCAACTTTCTGTTGACTGGGTTATCCAACTCGCTTTTCACGGTGCTGGTCTTCAGCCTCTCATTCCCCAATCTGTCTGTACATCCAGGGTTGTCCCGTCCCAAGTGCAGAATCTGTAACTTCTCTTTTTTCATCTCTCTCATTTGTAGAGATCTTTTCTGCAGGGCCTCTCTGCCCTCAAGGGAGTTGACAGCTGCTCTCAATTTAGTGGTGTTGGCAAACTTATTTAGTATTTCTTCCAGTCCTGCATCTAATGCCATTTTGGTTTTTACCTTTTTTCTTTTATATATTCTCTGTATTCTTTACACATATATTTGTAGCTTTGTAACTTATTGTAGCTAACTTCAACATTTTCCTAGGCATAAAGGCAAAACATATTCCACAACCCCTATCCTATCTTGGTTCTCCTTAGAAACCAGGCAGACAAACAGCTCTTCAGACACATTTTCATCAACGAGGTTCAGTCCCATCTAAGGGAGGAAAATTTAGAAGGAGCTTGGACTGGGTGGGAATTATGTCACCACTTCTGCTCCTAATTGGTGCTTTTTTGTTAAGTAACCTAATTTACCAAACTTATAAAATTGTACACACCCCTGTGGGGGGTGGGCTTTTGTGGACATTTTTCCATAACTCTCCCTGGAGGCCTTCAGTAAAGATCCACTTTTATATTAATTCCTATTCTAATATTATGTCAGAAGTTTCATTTCTGGGTTGAAAAAGGCATCACATTATGGAAATGTTGAAGAACTGGGCCAGGGGTGGAACCCGGTGGAGCCCCACTAATGACAGGACCCCAGGCTGATGTCACCCCCTTCACTGTAACCCCTTGTTACAGTGATGGATGAGCCACTTGCTCACCCATTGCATGATTTGTTTATCCAGCTGTGGGCTGGACAGCTTGTCCAGAAGAATCCCGTGAGAGACAGTATCAAAAGCTTTGCTGAAGTTCAAAAAGGTTACATCAGCTGGTTTTCCTAGATCAAGTAGGTGGGTTACCCTATCAGAGAAGATCAGATTGACAAGCAGGACTTCCCCTATGAAGTCATGCTGGCTGTGACTGTTGACTTTGTTGTCCTCCAGGTGTGTTTTAATACCTCCCAGAATAATCTTCTCCATTATTTTACTACACTGAAGTGAGATTGCCAGATCTGTAATTTCTTTCTGTGTGAGGGCATCCTTCCATTGAAAATCAAGACAACATTCACCAGTTTCCAGTCGACTGGGACTTCTCCAGAATCCCGAGACTACTCAAAAATCACTGAGAGGGGCTTTGTGATGGCATCAGCTCTTTGACTCTTGGATTAATCCCATCAGACCTCATAGATTTATAGGGATCCAGCTCAAGCAGCAAATGCCACACAAGTTCTGGGTCAACTGGGATTTTATCATTCTTGGAATCATGGTCTTCCAGTTTAGGAAGTGTTAAAGATTGAGGAAAAAATGCAGTAAACGCCTTGGACTTGTCTGTGTTTGTGAGGTGTAATGGTCTTAATTTAATACAACTGGGCAAAAACACCAATTAATAAAGGGGTTTTAGTATTTATTCTTTTTGTGGGAGGGAGAGATTAGGAGGAAAAAATAAACCAGGCTTTAGCTTAAAAATGAACAAAAATAGTTTTATTAACATACACTAAAAGAATGGAAAAAAAAAAAAAAAAAGTTGAGAAAAAGAAAACCTAAACTAAAACAGAATGACACTTTAAAACACACCTCTCCTCTTACAAATGATTAACTTTCTTATTAAACAACATAGAAAGACACAACTTGAGATTTTCAGTCAGTTTCACTATTTAGATATAACCACTCATTACTTCAGGAGAAGAGTCTCTCTAAGATTTTTTTTATGAAGACATTTGCCACAAGACAAAATAGTCCAGTGCTCCCAATGTCACACATCTGCTGCCACCTGGAGTTTTCACAGACTGTGATGTTCTATCAGAAAAGCTTCTCAGTGTATCTCGGGTACTATTTACGAATACTTCTTCTAGTCTAAAATCATCTTTGTCTCAAAGGCTGAGAGTCTTTTTGACCCAGGAGCGGGGGCTTCAAAGTTCACAAATAAATCTCAATTACATCAGTCCTCAATTTTGATCAGAATTAACATTCTGCCCAGCGACACTAAGATGCTACAAAGAACAGTCCATTTCTCCATAATTTACCTTAGAGAAGTCCGGTTAAAAATGTCCACTTCTTCAATCCTATTCCAATATTACTAGTTCTTTCACTTCTAATCTAACTGACTTCATTCAGTGTCTGTTCTACGTACCCTCTGTTTTCTTTCTTCTTTCTCTCTAGGAAGAGTTGTGCTTTAAAAGTTCCATGTTGCTAGGAAAGGGTTAAATCTGCCTGGGCCTGCAAGGGCCACGTACAGGCTCCAGGTTGCAGGAGCTGAAGAAAATACAAAGCTGATGGAGGAAGCTGGTAGATGTCCTTTTTTTCCACTCCTCGGTCTCAGCCAGGGTGGCTCGGCTCAGAGTTGTTACGAAGCTGCAGGCTTTCTTTCTCCGCTGCCAGCGGTGGTTAAGCTGGGCCGTGGCTTGGCCCCTTCTGCCGCGGTCTGAGCACGTGGCCGGCGCTGCCGCCGCTTTCGGCTCAGCCGGCCCAGGCCCTCCCTGTGCAGGCAGCGGCCCTGGGAGGCCCGGCCGGGCCTGGCCCAGCTGCCCAGAGGGACGGCAGGGCCTGGCCAGGGCCAGCCTGCTGCCCACGATGTTACCTCACGGCTGATTCCAAAGCGAGAGAGAGCCCCATCAGCGGCAGATTAGTTTTAAATGTCCCCGCCAAAGTTACGTCGACATTTCCCATTGGTCAACCTAGCTGCCAATATCCCAGCCAGGTTTTGATAGGTCCCTGCCCTCCCCCCGAAAACCGCTCTATGGTAATGGCAGGGAAGAACATTTCACATTTCTCTATAACCAGAAACAAAATTCTGCCAACCCATGATAGAGGTGACCATCTTCATCCTGTAATGAGCCAATGTTATTCTTACTCGACTTTTTGCCATTAACATGTTGGGGAAAAGCCCCTCTTTTTATTGCTCCCACTATTCTATCCAGTTCCAACTCCAGTTGAGCTGTAGTTGTACAATTTTTTTTTTCCCCTACAGCTGTGAACAGCATTTCTACATTCTTCTTATGCCACCCAGTGCTTCCACTGGGCACACACTTTTGTTTTTCTCCTTATTTCCAAAAGATCCATCTTCAGCTAAGCTGGCCTTTTGCCTCACCTGCTTGGCTTCCATTATTTATGAATTGCCTGCTCCTGTGTCTTTAGGTGGTGATGGTTAAAAAATGACCAGCACTGATGGACTCCAGCACCTGCAAAAAGGATTTTTCCAGGTGGATTTACTAATTCCCCTGAGCATCTTAAATTCTGCACTCCTCATGTCCAGTGTTGAGGTTTTGCTAGCACTTTTCCTCCTGTAAACAGAGATTTTAGACTTGATCACTTCATGCTCACTGTGGCCAACACAACTGCCAGCCTTCACTTTGCTCATGAGATCTTTTCTGTTGGCAAGCAGCAGATCATGGGGAGCATCCGTCTGAGCTGGCTCCCTTAGGACTTCTTCCATAAAATTGTCATCCAGGCTTTTGAGGAATCTTCTGTCCTGGGTTGCACCAGATGTGTGATGCTCCAATTTGTTTTCTGGCAAGCTGAAGTGATCCAGAACGACAAGAGCAGTTGACCTGGAAGTATCTCCTTGTTCCTCAAAGAAGTGATTTATTTTCATCATCATCCTGGCTAGGAGGGCTATGGTAGACTCCCAAGGTGACCTCTGAATTAATTTTTTGCCCCTTGATTCTTACCCAGAGATTCTCAATTGTGCCATTGCTAACTATGACTCCATACATTCCCTTCTTGGATGTACAGTGCTACCCCTCTGCCTCTTCTCCCTGCTTATTCCTCCTGACGAGCCTGTCCATCCAGCAGGGCACTCCAATCACAGATCTCATCCCACTATGTTTCACTTATGCCAGTGATGTCAGATCTGTGGGGCTGGGCCAGCCTCATCTTATTTGATTCCCATGCTTCATGCATTAGTGTAGAAATATCTCAGGTGTGCTACATTGTAGCTAACACCTCCTGAAGCTGCTGCAAGGATCCCATTAGTGCTTGTTCCCATTAAGTTTCCACACCATGCCATTGCTCATCACCAGCGGCACTGATTTAGTCCTGTACCAAGCTTGTTGAAATCTCTATTAACAAGCTGTGCTAGCTCCTCTCTCGTGGGCTCTGAGAAGGGTGAACCCCTCGGATGTCAGTAGACCAGGTGTTAAATAGATCATCTCATGGTCAAAAATCTGCAAAAAATCCCTTTTTTTTCTGATTACACAAGCCTGAGCATTGACCTGATGGATCTGCCTGTTTCTGTCAACATTATTCTTGTTACCAAAAGGATTGAAGAACTCACTGTGATACTGATCCATCAACCAATCAAACAGCTAGACAGATGAGCAGAGATAATGGCATGAGAGATAAAAGGACCTGGGGGAAGAGGGGACCTTATCACTCTCTGCAATTTTCCCTGAAAGGAACATGTAGCCTGTTGAGGTTTGGCCTCTACTCTGGGGCAGTCAACAATAGGGTAAGAGAACAGAGTCTAAAGTTGTGCCCAGGGAAGGTTAAGGCCAGGGACGTTAAGGCTGGACATGGGAAAGAAATCCTTCATAAAAAGGGTGATTAGATCTCAGAATGGGCTGCCCAGGAAGGTCACCATTCCTGGAGGAAGGACTAGACGTGGCAGTTGGTGCTGTGGTCTAATTGACATGGTGGTGCTTGGTCATAGGTTGGACTTTTCCAGCCTAGTTGGTTCTGTGATTCTGTACATGAAATAATCTTCTTCCAGCCTTCATTTTCAACTTACTCTTGCCTGATTACCTTGTGGGATTCACTACATCAATTTACTGAAAGTGACTTTATCATATGAGAAAAGGAGAAGAGTGCAATAGGACATCAATTGCTGGGAATGGATTTTTAGGTTCAAAATACTAAGAAGACAAAGCAGATAGCCTCATGTGCTGGCTTGAAAGCAAAACCAGTGAGAGACTCTAAGTCTGAAAAAACAATTTAATAGGAGAGAAAAAAAAGTAAGATAAAATAGAATAAAACACACGCAATAGTACAAAAGATCACTGACAGGGTCAGAATACAACGTGGCACCGTGGTGGTAGCAGTCCAGATGAAGTGGTCTTGTTGAAGGAGTGTTCCCACAGAAAGGTCTGGTAGCTCTTGTCCTCTGGGAATTCAGTGGGTAAGGCTCCCGTGCTGTCTCAAATCCCAGATTATATCCAGGTGGGAATGCTTGGCTCCTCCCCCTGGGCGTGGAGCATCTCACAATGATATCATTTTATCAGTCTTGTAATGGGTCCTTGATTGCCCATTAAACAGAGATAGCTCCTGGAGGGAGTTATCTATGAGTCATGCAGCAGGGCATTGATGGGCCATTAACAGAAGATAGTCTGGAGGGAGGGGGCAAGGGATACACTGCCCAACCTAGTTTCAACAGCTCATGTAGAAGGTGATAGAATACATACTTTGGGCACATCTTACATTGTAACCTCATAAACAGGTTTATTGCAATTTCATATTGGGCAGAGCAGAAGTAAAGGTAGAGGCTGAACTTAACTAAGAAGAAGTTAGCTTTCATCTTCAGCTACTAATGTAGGCTGTTTTATACTCTGATATCTGAAACATGTCTAATTCTACTTTGCAGGTAAGTCATCATGAGTGGTCTGTTTTTCTTCTATGTGAACTGGAAGCAGGAAGAATAGTTTAGACAAGAATCCTGTGGTCTCTCTCTCTTTCTCTCTCTCTCTCTCTCTCGGAGCCCCCCAGCTCCGTTTTTGCCTTGGCTAGCTTGAGAGACAAACCACAGTTGGAAAGGTTCTTCCTCAGGGCCCTAAAGATCCCAGAGTGGCTGTTAACCTTTTCCTTTTGTGAGAGCAGGCCCCGTCAATGGCAAAAGGAAAGAGTCTGCAGTTGTTCTGGGGAGAAACAGGGCTTTATTCAGCCTTTCTCCTGTGGTCCTGACCCCGCAGGGTCCGAAGCCCAGTCCCTGTCCCTGTCCCCCAGCCAAGGGGCTTTTCCACGTGGTTTCCTGGCTTTTATTGAGGGGGAAGGGGCTAGAGGCGAGGACAAGCCACTATCCAATCAGGGATAAGGTGGGAGTGGAAGAGAGTTGGATTACATTCCAGTGTGGGAGAATGAGCGGGGAAAAGCAGCAGGGACAAATTTCAGGATGATACATTTTCCAGGGGAGCAGGGGGTACAGAAGAAACCATTATAAAACCCAATGTAAAAATGAAAGACAATATAAACCCAAATAATGCACAACAACGGAATCCACAAATAACTTGTTTTCAGTAGCTCTAAATTCATTGTATTTAATTTACTTCTGCTTGTACAAGGGAAATACACAGTCTCTCAGCATAGTTACTTCCATGTGCTCAGAAAATGTAAATACGTATATTTGAAATAATAAGTTTAAAAATAAAATTACTGTTTTAATAATTAAAATTAAGGATTTTGGAGGTTCGATCTTTCAGGGTTTTTTGTTTCTTGGTGTCCTTTCTTTTCTCTTCATTAACAATTTTTGTTTGTTTGTTTGTTTGTTTGTTTGTTAGAAATATTGGTCAAATCTCAAATATTGATGATAGACCTGTAGTCAAGTGGTATGTTCATATTTTGAAATACCACCAGAGCAGTGTTTAAAACCTCCATATTATTAATTTGGATTATGTTAAATTATTCTTACTTTTTAACTGTTACTATTATTTTTTCCCCACATTTTCTTAATAATCTCAAACATATTGATTATTCTCATAATTTACCATCTCCTTAAAACAAGTGAAAGAAGTGGTCATATTCTGTTAAAGTAAGTAGTATATTAAATCTATTAGGAACTCTGTTGAAACTGATGCACATACCACAAACTTTTGGATGCAGACATTAAATCCAGCACTTGAGCAGTAGGTGGCACTAATAGTGGAATTCAGGGTCAGCTAAAGTTTTGTGTTCCAGAAAGTTGATAATTGATTTATTTTTCTATATCTAGACCCATGTTATTAACAGGAAAGAAAATCTGATATATGGAGCAGGAAGCTGGATGTTCTCTGCTAAAGGCACAACTAATGTCATTTTTTGCTCTTACCGAATATTGATAGAAGTTTATATAGTCTAAGTTTTGCCTTGGTGACTTTTGAGACTTCACATATTCAAAAAGATTTGCCAATTACACTTTAACAATTGCAGTGGTAGTTCAAGGCTCCTCACCATAAGAAAATTATGTAGAGTAAGAACATTTTAATTAGGTGAAAAAAAAAAAATAGAAATTCAAAATTTGTGTAAACTCAACATTTCTAAATGTTTAAAATATAAAGGAAAAGGTAAAATTACTGGAAACAGTAATGTTCATGGTTATTATTTAACAGACAGATAGTTATTCCTGACTGTTCGTACCACTATATGATTTACTTTCTTTCTCCTGGTCAAGACTTTGTTTTTCCTTCAGAAGTGGCTAGTTCTCTTGTACTGCATAATAATAGCACTCTCTTTGGACAGACTGTGAAGATAGTGCGGCAAACACCAGCTTCCTTCTGTGAGAGAGTGACTTTGTCACAACTCTTCTGTTCACATTTCTGTCCATATCCATCTGTCCAGTGGTGAAAAGCTTCTTTCATTCCTTTCCAGGGTTTACTAAAGCATGGAGAGTTTTTTTTTCTCAAGTTTTTGTTACTGATAGACCGGCAAGGAAACTGAGATTAATTTTCTAAGGCAGGCCTGCAGAGGACATTAACTGCAACATACCCACTTGCTCCCTTTTAGACAAGAGATCAAATCAACTTTTTATTTTCATCTTGATCACCTGATGGAGAATGTTGTCTATTGTCAGGGTTATTGTCAAGATAATTCACATGCTTTTTACTAGGCAAGAACTTAAAAAGAGAAAGCTGTTGTGGCAGTGCATTCCTTCAGTTACCTCACCTAGATTTCACAAAGCATTTCTAGCCCAGCCACTTGGGGTTTGTTCTTAATAATGAATATTGGAAAGGTTACAACTTAACTTTTGACCTAAAGAAAAGATAAATTGTTTGATCAGGGGTCAGTGACTTGAACAGGAAGAACTGGGATCCTGGTGTTGCTTATATGGGTCCTGACCATGTGTTGGTGTTTCCAACAGAACAATACCATTTCTCACGTTGAGTGACTCCTTATTTTTTTACCCCTAGAATTAACAACAATTTGATTCGCATGTGGCTTTCTTGTTTTTTGCTCTGTTAGGTTTCTTTGAATCCCAAAAAGCTGCTTACACTTGGAAGTTGCATCAGTCCTGATGCAAAAGAGCCTTCCAATATGCACTGAAAGTATTTTTTATTCAGATTGTCTTAAGAAAGCATGAATATTCATTATTATACTAAGAATATTTGTTTTTCTATTCTTTGCATATTGTAGAAGAACTTTGTGGGGTTTTTTTGCAATCCTCTCATATAATAGTGCCTGTTCTGAGACACTGTTACACTGTCATTTAAAAAGGGCCTTTGTGTCAGTGTATTTAAAAATATTTAAATTTAAAAATAAACTTTCAAATTGTTAAGCCTCTAAGTAGGTAGATAGTACATATTAAAACAGATAACCAAACTTTGCATATATCTTTTCTCTGTGTGTTCAGAATGGATGGGTTTGGTATTGTGCTCTGTAAAATTAGCCTTCAGAATAAAGAAGAAAATTTGAAGAGGTTTTTTTCAGCCAAGGTTACTCATGAAGGAAGAATGAAGTATACTGAAGATGGTGGCCAGAAAGGGAAACCTGTATTTTAAAGAGGTGATTTTTTTCTGCTGAATAAGGTCTTACCTATTTTATGTGTTTCCTGTTGCACTTGATGTGGTGGGTTTGTTTCTTTCTGCCTATGTTTTAAATCAGCTGAGATGATAGTAAAATACAGAAAAAGTTGAAGACTGTTATTGTGAAAATTATGTAACATTATAATATAAGAAAATCTAGGAAAGCAGTAGGGTAAGAGCGAGAAAAATAAAAGCAACCTCTCAAACGCTAAAGTTTTGTTAAACTAAAGGTAACTAATTAGCTGTGAGTAACCAGTGGGATATGGGAAAGAGAAATCCTCTTGGATTTAGCTGGGATGTTAATGGATGTGATTTGGAATCTGTTACTGCTCCTTGAAAAAATTAATTTTAGATACTGGTAAAATTTTTTTGAAGTTGTAGGTCCTGTAGGAGATGTGAAAAATCCTGAGAGTGGAAGAATCCAGAAGTGGATGTCAGTGAAGAGAATTTAAGTTATTGGAGGTCAAAAATAGCATACAGAAAAGTGTTGCTAGACAGATTATTTTTATGAAGAAATAAATGTCAATGTTTCAAAATCACATTCTCCAGATAGAAAAAAAATTGAAGTTCCTACACATTAAATAAAATTGAATTTCTAAAGTAAATGAGCATAGAGAAGTCTAATGAAAAAATACCCAACTTATTTTTATTTTTTAAATTTTTCCTGTGGTCAGGCTATGTAGTCAGATTGGGATGCCTGCTACCATACCTCTTTATGCTCAGTTTTTTGTACATAAATTGGTTTTGGCAAGGACATGGCAGAACCTTATCAGCTTAACTGTACCTGAAGCACAATGGATACTCAATACCGTGTTGTTTTAAAATTTGCAATTGCTTTATTTAAATTCTTCTATTCTGTTAAAAGCTGATATAAGGAGGGTTTCTCAATGGCAGAACTAGTTAGTCTTTCCCTTTTTAGGGAAAAACTTTACATTCTTGGATACATTGTTTTATAACAGAACAGAACAATATAGGAATGAATCACAAATTTAAGTAAATGCTTAAGAGCTCTTGCTCTGTTTTACCCATTTTTGCTGCTGATGGAATTGATTTGCAATAAATTTGAAATAAATTTGAAATAAATTGCCCACTCTTAAGTTTACCTGCATTATAATAAATTTGTTGCATGTATTTTTTTCCCAGATGCGGTAGTAGGATCTCTCCAGGTGCTTCTTTAGTTTTGACATGTAGTCATATCTCAAATGACACTAGGTGGGTGTTTGAAAAAGAATTTTTAACGAGTAGACAAAATCTTCCTGCTAAAGAAGTATGTCTTGGTTTAGGCATATGTCTTCCCCAGTTTAGTGTTCCAATGGAAATGCTCCAAACCATGCTCCTTTCAATTCCTCCTCCCCTTCCTCCCTACATCAGGCTGGAGAGGAAGACTGGAGGCACAAAAGTTGAAGATCATGGGTTGAGATAAGAATAATTTACTGGAAACAGCAATGAAATGATACAACAGATAGAAACAGCAAATATATTAATAACTAAGTGTGTACAAGAAAGGCAAATTATTCACGTACACACGTTCATCCTGCAGACCCTGACATTACTCAACTGCTTACTTCCTACTTTGGGACCCGGTAGGGAACTTTCCTCTCCTCTGAGGATCATGAGAGATGGTATAGAACAGTCTCTGGGTCCTAGCAATGCCTCTTCCTGGCTACTGCAGAAATTAACCCTGTCCTGGCTGGAGCCAGCGTGATACGCCCGTCACACATTCTAACTGTCATACAGGTTACTTTGTACTTAGGGGTTTGCGAGAGTAACTTTGTCTGTGACAAATCCTGTAGACATAAATGTGCTTGGAGAGCTAAGGAATAAACAAATTCTGTGGTGAATAGACCCCTTGAGAATCATAGAACACCACTGTGTCTCTTAGTGCCTTAAAACTGACTATAAATAAAAATTGACTATGAAGAAAGTCGTTAAAATTGTCTCTAACTCCAGTAACAGCAGTAAATCTTGGATTCATGACTTGGATCATCTTCCTGATTATAGCAGGATGATCATATCATATCATGTCAGAATTTGCAAGGAAAAGACTGAGATATAAAGGTGTTTGAATTCTGTGCAGTATTAAACACAGTTTCGATTATTTTACTCTTCCTTGGCTACTAATTCAAAGCACCTATTTGCTACCTGTTCTAAAGAATATTCTAAACAAATTTACACGTTGTTCTCCATTATGAGTCCCAAATGTAAACTTTTACCATTGGTTTTGTTGTTTTAAGGTATTCAGTTATTCTGAAATTTAGACAGCTTGCAAACTTCCGTCAGATATATTTTATTACATCAGGTTAGTTCCAGCTAGAAATTACAATCCAATGTGAATATTCTTGCTTATATTGATTTATATTTGAGGAAATAAAATTAATAAACATTTTCCATCTACAAAGTCTTATCTATCTCAGGGATAGAATTTCTTTGGGTTTATGTCTTCTTTGCTTGTTCAAGACTGGTATGGACACTGGATCTGTCTTCTGAAATGAAGCTGAGTGTTTGCATGACTGTGAAAGAGCAGCCATAGATAGGCAAGTATTCTTTGTTATCTTATGACTGTCTATTAAGAAAGTTGCAGTATAGTTATCCGGGCTTTGTGGGAATCTGATAGACCTTTTCTACTTACAGAATTTTATCATAGGGTTAACTTGTTGTCTTTCTTAGATATAATCTTTTTGAGAAATGTTTCTGTAAATGCTGACATTTAAATTTGAAATAGGTTAAAACCTTGTCACCAGTAGTGTGATGGACAGTAGGATTGGATTGACCAATAATCATTGACTTTCCATCGCAAATACTGCCAGAGTGCCACTGTTTTAACTGGAATGAGTGTGCCTCTGACTCATTGAAATGCCACACAAAAATAACAGTTGCTTCTCATAAAGTCAACCACAAAATAAAAACATAGCCTGAGGTTATTGTTATTGCTGCTTTAAAATTACAGACCCTAGATTTACTTGTTAAGACTTGATATTTGCATTTCACTGTAATAAAAAGAATGTTTATTTGATGTGTTTTAAATGGTTGTGCTGCTCATTTCCATGAAATTTGGCAATATAAGCATGCATTTGTAAAGCAAAGTGGGAACTAGAAAACCATCCTTTGGAAATGGCATCGCAAACACATGATTTTTTTTTTTTCATTTTCTCATTTCATATACATTTATTTCTGTCAAGGCAAATATGTTCTCAACTGAGAGGGTCAGTAAACACTAATTTTATAAAGGGTTTTAACTCAACTTCTATGAGTTAGTAACTGTGAGATTAGGGAGTAGTGATGAGTGTCAAACACCTATGGGAGCCAACAGCATGTCCTTTTGCAGAGTGTATTCTCAGTCATCTGTACTTGAGCTTTCTCTGACCTAGCAATTCCAGATATTTATGGAATTTCCGGATGTACGATTATAAAGCTGTAATAGAAACTACAGTAAATAAAATAGCACAGAATAGTTCCACATTTCTGTTCTAGGAGTACACTAGAGTATATTTTATAAGAGTATACACATATAACAAAAAGGTTCGTGATATAGTTGTCCTATTACACTCATCTCTGTATCCGATCTTGGCCATTGACAGAAGAGGTGTACTAAGTTATATGTCTTTTTGGTTCCCTAGAGAGACTGTTTTATGTTCTTAAGAAATATTTGTGCAGAGACAGTTTCATAAACTGTATAAAATGATGATAGAACAGTTTTGATAGGAAGCATCTAACATTTCTGTCTCTTTTTTGAATAAATAAATTTTTTTTTTAGAAAAAAGAAGTTAAACAAATGGCTCTGAGGACCAAAAAAAAAAAAAAAAAAAACACCTACAAGAACCCCAAAAAAGTATAAAATAGACTCCCATTAAAATGAAGACCATTAGTTTGGTCTAATTATTTATGGTACTTGTAGCCTACATAAATATTTAGCTGCCAAGTAATTAAACATGATAACTAGACCTACACTATTTACCGTTGTCATTTTTTTTAATATCTCTTGGGGTGGACTATTTCAGATAAAGTAATGTCTTGAAGAAGTGTTTGAAAGAATGGATTTCTTTAATGGAGCCAAAAAAAAAAAAAAATTTTAACAAGTTACTTCCAAAAAAGAGGTATTGCCAAAAGTAAACACACCTTCTTAAAAGTAGTATTGTTCATTATTTCTAAGTCACAGGCAACTTGCTGAATGTAAATTTTATGTTAGAAAAGAATGTTTCTAACTAAACAGAAATTTTAAATTGCTGTATATTTAGGAAACAGGATATTTGTGGTAATATGTCAGTAGCTAACTTGTAAGACAATTGGGTATGTAGCTATTTAAGGAAACCAGCTTATTCCTCATATAACTGAGTAACGCCTAGGATTTCTGCAAAGAAAGGCAACAACATTCTGTGGATGTGGGAACTGTGACAGTCAGAGATCAAGGCAGGAATTATTCCTGCTGTGTACAGGGCTTGTTAGGCCACATCTGGCTTACACGTTACAGCTTTTGTCACCCTAATACTTTAAAAATACATAGAAAATGACAGGCAGGAGTTGAGGGCGAGGCCAGTGAGGCTGGAGTCTTTCCCTGTGAGAAGAGACTGGCATTGGCACTGGTTCAGCTGAGAGAAGGGATGGCTGTGGGTGCCTACAAACAGCATCCTTAGCACTGCTGGGAGAGGTGAAGGAGGTACAGCTGTGCTCTTCACAGCAGTGTGTAGAGTATGAGAGACACCAGCACAAAATGAAATACCAGAGGCTCAGCATGGAGATAAGGAAAAGCCTATTTTTTATTTTTTTTTTTTTTCCCTCCCCCAGAACAATTGGGTGGGGCCCAGGCCCAAAGGAGGTTGGACGGTTTCCATCACTGGGGATGCTATAGCTCAGCTGGGTGAAACCCTAAACAGCGTGGTCTGAGCTCACAGATGAGCCTCTTTGGGGCGGTAGTCCTGAGGCTCCAGGACTGCCAGCATGATTGAGCCTCTGGTGGTAGTTTACAGGGAAAAATATTTCACAGCTGACTTGCTTCTCCAACTATGTTTATGGACAGTGTTGCTGACAGTGCTCCTCTCCATGTCTTGACTTTCGGTAATTAAATTCAAAATTTCATTGTAGAGGTCAAGTTCAATTTTATGAGGGCACACAGCATATGTTCTATTTCAGAAACTTGGTATGATATTAATTTCAAATTCTTCACAAGCAAAACAATTTTAAAAGAGACAATATGATTTTAAAAGATGCTAATATTCCTGCTGCATAGATTGGGTTCAGAGTTGAGAGTCAGGGACTTCATTACAGTAATTAGCAATACAGATAAAATAATTATTTTTAAAAAAAAAAGATTTCTGACCCCTACTGCATTTGATGAGGAGGAAGAAGGGTTTGGGGGTTTTTTTTGTCCATATATTATTTATAATGATGTGGAATCAAATAGACTGCTCTAATATCTTTTTAACTCTTTGAAGATGTTTTGATTATACATTCAAAGGTGTTTGAGTTACCTGTTAAACAAAGCCATTATGAAGAAGCTGGAATATCTTTACATGGTATACTAAATACACAGAATTTATTTTTTAATGAATATGATAAAGTATCCCTTTGGCATAAGTCTGTAGCTTTTACTTTCTCCATTGCAGTGTCTGACTTCTAAAGGTTCTTAGATCATAACCTTACTTCAGTGTAAGAAAATCAGATGAGAATATTAAAGACAAAAGGAGAAAAGATACTTTGAGAATATTTTTTTTCCTAATCTTTTATTAGCTGTCATAATGTCTCAATGACTCTGCCTTTGATGTGCTACAGGTCATTGAATTCTTATGTACAAACAAGAAATCAGAACTCATCAGATGACTCTGCTTTCCCCGCAGTTCTTCCTATGCACATTCTTTTAAGGAAAGCTAGAATTGGTCAGCTAAGTACATTGTTCTGGGAGATTAGTCCAGCACAAGCTGTAGACCTCATTGTTTAAAGTAGTTCAGTGTACTTGTATTGAAGCTTAAGTAAAATTGTTCTCTGACAAACCAGATTCAGACCTATTACAATGTTTTTTCCATCTTGCAAAACTCTACCACACTATCCTGAGAGACAAAAGGCTTAGAGATAAAGCTGCAAAACAACAATTCGTCTTTTACATGAAAGAAATTCCTCTAGTGAAGTCCAAATACACAGTGTTACGAATATTCACAATTGCATTTTTATAAGCAGATTTGCATTTATATTCATGTATTTTTTAATTGCTGCCATCCAGAAAAGCTTGTCAATTAAGAACTTTTTTAAGTCTTTGTGAGGCAAGTGTACACAATTCAATGGTGTAAATTATCCACATGGGGGAGAGTGAGTCAGAAAGTATTCGTATTTTATCGATCTTCTCCCTATACCTTTCCTTTGTGAAAGAAGCCTCCTTTGAAAGAGGCTTCAAAACAATGTAACAAGGCTATAAGACCAGCTCATGTTCTCATACAGCACAAGATACTTTCAGAGATCCTAATACTTCAGGATCCTTGTTACCCTGGTTTTTCTGAGTTTCTTTATTAGCCTTTTGATTTTCATAAATGGAGTCAGATCTTTTAGTTACTGTACAATATTAGAGCAGTTTTCTAGCTTTCCCACAGATGTAATATAAACAAATCCTTTGTTTTTCATTCTCTGTCCTTTGTTTGCATATTTCTAACCTGAAAACAATTGTAACTGACAACTGGTCTGGCCACTGAGGCTGAGGGGTGGAAACCCCAAAAAGCCAATCTTCTGCTAGACCCACAAATGTATAAAAGTAAAAGAATAAACAAAGGGCTTCTCTTCTTCTCTCCGCTCTCTCAGCTGGGAGCTGGATCGGAAGAACCTCTGCGAAAATCTCTTGTCTGCATGTGACTGCTTTGTGTGTCTCGGTGACAGATCCTAATAAGTTTTGCTTTAAATTTTGTGTACAATGTGCAGACTTGATGGTAGTAGTCACTTCTGAAAGATACTGCCATTTTTTATAATGTCTATCTCCTAGCTAGTTTGTAACTAGGTGAATTTTTAAAATTAGTTTCCTCTTTTGATATTTAAATGTTGTCGGAAGATAAGAAAAGGAAGGAGGTCAGGTAAATTCCACTGTCACTTCAGAAAAGACATTAAATATGGGGATTTCAAGAAATAAATAATCACTAAACAGCTGGTCCAAGTTCTACTCTTGTTCTCTGTAATCACAGAGTAAAGACTGCATCTTCCATGGAAGAATGCTTTTACTTAATTTTGAAGCACTACTTAACATCAAAAGGGAACAGTTTTTAGACATTCTTCTTCTTACCTGATCATTTCTGGTCCCTGTATGACAGTACAAATGTCAGTACATTCAGACATTTATCACATTTTAAAAAAAAAATGTTAAGCTGTTTATCACCAGCACAGCTGTAGATTTTATAAATTATTTTGAAAATATGGCCAAATCCATAATAAGGCACTACCATATCAGGCAAAGGAGAAAATTTGCTGACTGAAGTTTAGTATTTCATATCTGGAATCAGTATATTTTATAATGATTGCCAAACCTTTAGTTTATCTAACTCATTAGACAGGTAGAGTAATAGGGAAAATAATGTTCTGCACTTATTTCAGCTTCCTTTGTTATTGTAATGTTCTCTTCATTTATTTAGTTTCTGTAAAATAACAGATTGTTATCAACAGCCATATAGAAAATAACTACAGTGAAAGTCACCATCAAACTAAAAAGTTTAAACAAAAGTATATATCATCCTATCCCATACCTTCTTAGACTAGATCTGCTATATTTTCTGGGTAATTTACAGAAACCAGAATCTTGGCAGGCCATTCTCTTAAACAGCACAACCTTACAGGAGCTTGTGATTTGGGTAAAACATCTTGGTAAATGCTTAGATTTAAGCATGGCATGGTCTATGGAATTATTTTGTGGATGAACATTTCCCCAAGGGCATTAAAGGGTAAATTTTCAAATCTTCATTACCATGTCTTAAACTTTTAGTGGAAATTGTTTTTACATCTTGCTTTGGATGGACCCCTATGTTTCTGCTTCATACAAGAGAGTCTTTTCACACTAAGTAGAGTTAAATCTGGTCATCTGATAGTAACACAACATCCTATATTTCCTTTCCTTTTGCTGTGCAGCATGCTTTGTATGTCCTAACCAGTTTTAAACTTTGTTAATCAATGTTCCTGGCTAGTTTTTTTCATGTTCAGCACACTTGGAGAATTCAAGTTATACTTTGGATTGCATTCAAGATTTATCATTAGAAATCTGATACAGAGCATAAAGCCACTATGCTTTATAGCCAGCTGCTTATATGTTGGTAGCATGATATATGAGGGTCAGTTTCTACCTCTGTGGTGTGAATTGTGTACACAGTGTTTCCTGTTTCACAGGAGGCAGATGATAGCATCCATTGCATGCTAAGTCCATAGATGAGATCATAGAACAATAAAATGTTTTTTTGTTGGAAAGGAGTTAAAGATCCAACCCCCCATGCCTTGGGAACACTTATCCACTAGACCAGGCTGCTCAGAGCCACATCCAGCCTGGTCTTGAGCACCTCCAGGGATGGGACAGCTACAGTTTCTCTGGGAAACCTGTTCCAGTGCCTCACTATGCTTACAGTAAAGAATTTCTTCCTAATATGTAATTTAAACCTGTTGTCCTTTGCTTAAGTCTTCATCCTGTCACCACGTGCCCTTGTGTAAACTTCCTCTCCAGCCTTCTTGTAAAACCTTAAAGGGTAAAACTCTTTGTGTGCTGAAAGGTGCTATAAAGGCTCCCTGGAGTGTTCTTTTCTCCAGGCTGAGAAGACCCAACTCTCTCAACCTGTGTTCATAAAGCTGAGGAAAAGTTTCTACAGCTCCCAAGATCCAAGTTTCGGATCCTGCCTGTTGTTCAAGAAGTGTTTGAACAACACTCTCAGACACACATTGTGATTCTTTGGTAATCCTGTGCAGGGCCAGAAGCTAGGCTTGGTGGTCTGTGTGGATCCCCTCTAACCCAGCACATTCTGTACCTGTTTGCTGTGGAGATTAGTTAGCTCTGAAGTGCACTCCATCATTCTGATGTTCTTAATATTCTCCCAAGATTACGTGCAATTAATAGATTTTGCAGAAGGTAAGTCCCTGGAATTGAACAGGACTGACTCTTCTGCCACTTTTAAGAAGAACTCTGGTTCAGTCTCAATACTACTTAATACAAAAAATAATAATTAAAAAAATTAAAAGTGCAGATGATAAATTTATAGACATAGGTCTACCCGCAGTTACAGGCTGACTCATAATCCTCCAATGTACTCTAATAAGAAAAAATTGGGCTATCACTGGACAATACAGAAAGCAGTCATAATCAAAAGGATATTTTTCTTCTCTTACACAAAAGAATTACAATGCTTTGCTTGCAAAAATTCTTCGTGTACTTCCAAATAAAGAAAAATACAGACATAGTTCTTAAATACAATGATCGACACCCAGAAACCCTTTTGTCCAGCCCATCTTCTGATTTATTTGAAAAATATGACATTCTGTGACTAGCAGCATGCATTTATTTTTTAACAGTATTACTGTGAGCCTCTGCCAGTCTTTATCTCTTTCTTTGTGTCCTTGCCCAGTCTTTTCTTGGTATGTGTTCTCAATATTATTTAAAATAATCATAAAGAAGTATGCTCAGTTTTCTGCCAGCTTTGTCTTTGTTCCATCTGTCCAAATACCATTTTACCACCATTTTAAAAACTGAGTTAGAGATTTGGGGGTTTTAACTACCATACCTGGACTTGGAATAACTATTCTCAAATGGAATAAACACTTGGAAAAGGTGTCCATAAGTCCAAAAAACATCCTTTCTGCCTAAATAAATTTTATGATCTTGGTGTTCCCACAACACAGTCCAAATCGTTCATCTTGTCCAAGAGCTGGGAAATGGCAGCACGCCATAACCTCAAGGGCTGATTAGCCATTGCCAAGACCTTAGATGCCAAATGCTTAGCTGCCAAGGTTTTCAAGGCTCTTGGAAGTCACCCAAGTTTGAATTTTTTTTCTGGAGAGTAAGTGTTTCTCCTGGTAAAATGGTTGCTATTCAGTTGTGATGAAAACTGTCTTGTGACAATGAATCTACTTTTTCTAAAGATGAATTGGATACTTTCAGACTATTAGCGAAGACTTTATTGCACTTGTTTTTTTGTCTCTTTTTTCCTGTTTCAGTCTGCTCTTAGACAAGCACTGCTGTCACATAACTGAAAAATAACACATAGTAGCTTTGTGTTTTACAGCAAATAGCAGACCCCTGCCTGCCTACTGTATGTTGTCCAATTTCAGTTGTGCTGGTTGTTGTTTCTATTTTAATTTCGGTATCAAAAGTATTAGGTAAATACAGAGAACTTTTGATCTGGATATTGTTATCGGTTCACTGAATTCCACGTCACTTTGCTAAGGTCTGTGCAGAGAATACAACCGTTCTTGAAGGAATCCACATTATTTGTTCATAATGCTGAGATGAAAGAATCTCTTTTGCAGTGACTTTGAAGACAAATGTTACTAGAATTTCTATGAACCAAAAGCATAATTTTGTGACATTTCAAAGGAAAGATGCCAGACTGATCTGGATCATTTAGTCCCTCTTTTTCTATTTATTGTGGTTCCACTAAACTTTATAATTGATGGAAACTGGGAAAAAATAGCTAAAATTATAGTTAAAATTATAATCATATAGTCCAGAATAAAGTTACATTATACCCTCTGAGTCCAAAAGATGTAGGTCTAATCATAGTGGTTTCAGTGATGCTGATCTTTAAAATTACCTTCAATATTTTGTTATGCAGCATCAGTTTCTGGTTAAGCAGAATATACTAAACTGACGTGTTAGGCTTTTGAGTCCTCAAATTATACTAACATTTTGGTCACTACTGCTAAATGTTGTATTTCTGACTTGTCCTAGCTGACCATTGAAAGTCAACATTAAAAAAAAAAATACGGTCTATATTTTTTAGTATACCTTGTCTATATAATTATTTTGAAATGTTTTAGATAGAATGAATCTGTAAAGACTTCTGATGTAGCTGGTTTTGTTTCTCATTAAGGACAGGGAACTTGCTCTGCAGCACATGGCAGGAAAAAAAATCAAACCATAGCAGGAAACAGCAGAAGATGATTAAAAGATTTAGAGAAAACGATGAGACTGAAGTACAGCCACATAGAACATCACAGAAAAGAGCTAGTTATGAGGGTTATCAGTGAAACAAGCAAAGTTTTAGATTATTCTTGTTAGAAGTTAAGTGATGGTGGGCTTTGTGTTTTGAGGGTTTTTTATGAGAAACCTAAGCACACATACAGAGAGCTGATAATCATTGCAGATGAAATTAACAGTTAAGGAAGTGTGGAACTTCTAAAGGTAGTTCATGCTGATAGTGTTTGTTTTTCTCAGTGTGAAAGGTAGAATTATAAAATATTAATTAAATTTTACTTTCATTGACAATAGGAAAAATGGTCACTGCATTTAGTAATGTAAATAATAAAAATTGTTATACTTACATGGAGAAAATAATTTGTTTCAAACTAGTATGTGAAATGAGTCTCTTTTGTTATAGATTGTCTGACTTTCTGCTTTATTTGATCACAAGAAGGAGGAGAAGTCCATTAAAATATCATACCGTTTGCTCTGGCTAGTTATTCACATCCATCAGTTTGGGTGTCACCTAGATTTTTAACATCCTTAGGAACAATTCCTGTCCAGAGTCAATGTTCTGGGAGGCAATAACACATCAAAGAGGAAGAATTAATCTGCTTAAATTAAAAGGAGATGAAGAAAGAGTCAAGATGAAAAAGACCTATAGACAGAATACAAATCCTGAGTAAAAATTAATACAAATATCTTAAGTGGAAAGGAGGCGAAAACAGCAGCAGCACAGACAACCAGTACAACTTAATGCTTTTGGTATAGAACATATCTGTGATCAGGTTTTCAGGTATCATGAATTTTCTGGAATATGTGTATGGTCGATAGTCAAACAAACACATTCATACACTATAAATCCATATATTTATATAAAGAAAAGGTAACTGTTTATTCTAAAAAATTTAAATGTCTTTAAAATTTAAACTTTCTAGAAAACTTCTGAGGAGTACAAACTAATGCTGAAAGAGGATATTACCCAGCCTAATACTGATGTGATCTTAGGTTGAACAAGGCTTCTTAATACATCAGCCTTATATGTGATGTGCAGTGTTACTGCTCTTAGAGAGTTGCATAGTGCCATGAAACTATAGGAAGTGTATTTTTGATTGATGGCTCTGAGATATAAATATCGAGTGTATGTATAGCATACACATATCAAATATAAGTAATAGGAATAAGATCTGGATGATTTGTAAATTTTAATAAATGTGAGTTATCAGACTTGTTCTCAGCCTTTTGGGGCTTTTAATATCAGGTGAATTGCTGATGTTCCCTACTTTCCCTAAAAATTAAGTTATTCCCATCTTTTATAGAAAGAAAGAAAAGGTGTCTCTCCTGTATAATAATTATCACTAAATAATTTCTGTGTTTTCCTGTGAATCATTGATCTCTGTTCCCAGGTCAGATAAACCTATTCTGGCTATTTGATATGCATCAGTACTATGCTAAATACTAGTATCTTGTGTTTCTTCCTGCCAGAGATGTCAGCATCCAGGAATGCGAGTGAAGCACTTCCCAAAAAAAATCAAAAAAACAAGCAGGCAAGAAAGCAAGCAAGCAAACAAGCAAACAAATAAAACCCAAAACCAGCAAGAAAGGAGAACTATTAACTGTGTATTTTTTTCTTTTGATGTTACAAAATAGTACAGTTTTAAGAGAAGGAGTAATTACTGGAGCTTTTTGCCCCTACAGGGCTTTCTTTGTTTCTCAGTAACAGCTGTTTGGCAACAACAATTGTAAAAACTGTCAGCAGTTTACAAATTAATGTTTTTTGACTGCTTTGCAAACAACCCCTTTCATTTTATTCATGAATCTTCCCAATATGAAGCTTTGAGGTACAGATGATAGAAAAAATGAAGAACAAAAAATCAAGGTCTTCTTTCCTGATTTTGTGATTAATTTTAAAATATGATGACATGAAAGCCTTCATCTTGTACATATAGCCCCTAAAATGTTGACGTTTTTAAAAGCCTGGAAATGTGTAAGTAAATGTTTTAGATACCAAAACTGCTAATAAAATCCGGTGCTTTGTCATTGTATGAATAACATGTATGTCTTGCAGAGAAAGCATGAAGTGCTGTTTTTGAGCTGGGTTGAGGAAAGCAGCTGACAGTATATGCACTGAAGTTGCAGCTGACAATGCATGACTTTTTATTTCAGCCTTTGCCCTGATAAGTTTTTGAGCTAATCTGTTCAGAAAGCAACTCTGCTCAACATTCATTTTGATTCTGAACTTAAGGAGTTGTATTGGGATTTTATGAGAAAGACAGAGAAACCTAGATAAGAAGGATGAATAAAGTCACCATGAGTCAATTCTCAAGTCTGCTAGAAGCTATTTTCTTAGTGCTGTGTCTTGGTGTTTTGCACATCTTAACTTATACTACTTACCCATGTAATGAATAAACTTTACATACCTATCCTCAGATCATAAGTGCAATACTGTTTTCTAAAATACGTGATTGACTTTAACCAGTCTAAAGGAAAAAAATGCAAAGCACCTTCACAATGATAGCCATCTAATTACACTTAAGTATAGTAAATTAAATTTTACAGTTATTCTGACAGCAAAGTTTACCATTTAAATGTAAATCTTGACAAGAAAATAATAATTACCATTGACTTCACACATTCTCTTCTTAATGTTAGTGAGTTTTCTAAAAGGTTTCAGAGGTTAACAGATAGGCTCTCAGGGCTGTGATCAAGAATGGTAGAGTTATAACAGTGTTGGCTTTTGTGAATTAAGTAGAAGTTAAAAGTTAAAAAATAAATGCTATGTAGCTTGAGCACAACATCTTTAGGATTAAGTATTAGTTATTATTAATGCATTTCAAAAGCAGAAATATTAATAAAAACAGTTCTTCAATTACTGGATGACGGTATTTCTAAGTTTCATCTGTTTATTTATGTTCTTTGAAATATGGTAGCTCAGAAATGTGCTGTATCATTTTTTTTCTTGCCACTCTCCATCTATTCCTTGCTTTGTTCCTTCCATTATAAGCAACTCTTTGTAGCTATTCAGATAAGGAAGGCTTCAGTGAGGATCTGAGAAATATAGAACACTTTAAAAATTAACTTAAGCAGCTAAGAATGCAACTGGGAAGATTCTACATCGTCCCAGATTCTCTGGGAGTACTGAAAAACAGTCTTGTGAAATAAAATTCTGAATTTAAGAACCTTGTGTCATATGCCAAGTTAGACTTAAAATTGTATTGTGAGCTGAAGTTTAGCAAAGTCCTCTGCGCTATAATCCAGCAAAATCTGTCTGTGATTCTTCCTCTGTAATCCAAGCTAGAGTTTGCATAACTTGTCAGTTATGTCTTCAATTCATGTTCCATAATGTTTTTCATTAAAAATACTCTTTTATATATATACAAGTAAGAAGGAGCTTCTGAAGCTTCGTGAATGCTGTTATAAGAGTGGCATGAGAAATCATGACTATTGTTAATAGAAGTGTTGGATGCTGTCAGTTTGAAGGTTTTCCGTCAACAAGTCAAAACCAAACTAGAAAGTCTTAAATGGTAACACTGAAGTCATTGATGCAGTCAACAAACAGATGTCAGTCTGTATTATATATAATTTCTTTTTTCCCCCCTCTGGTTTAATAGTAATCTTGACATGAGTATTCAGTGCAGCACAAGTAAAAGTTTGGAGAGTTTTTCCCATTCACTATATTTCAAAAACATATTTGAACTCTTGAGGAAGCCTAAATCTTATATATTACTAGACTAAGGAATTAAAGCTTTTCGTGGCGGTGCTAGAGAGAATGCAATCCTCTGTTTTTAATCATATGCTGACAATACAATGTTAT
The DNA here is from genome assembly GCF_015227805.2 of Hirundo rustica. Lineage (NCBI taxonomy): Eukaryota > Metazoa > Chordata > Aves > Passeriformes > Hirundinidae > Hirundo > Hirundo rustica. The sequence continues at coordinate 29,787,709 of NC_053488.1, read as the reverse complement.
TAAGCATAATATCTATTTTATAGATAAACTTGTCATCCTTATTCTTAAAAGGACAAAAGATGTGCAAAGAAAAATCTGAAATATTCAGGAAAGCTTTGTACTTGATCTTATCCACAATAGCTGTCTCAACATTGCAGAAAGTCAGGCTAGTTAAAAATTATTGCCTCTGCTGTATCATGTAATGAATAAGAAATTTTATTGATAGCAGTAAAACCTATGTTGTCTAGTGCTATTTCACACAAAGCTAATAACTGTTCTATGGTAGCTGTAGATACAGTTTAATATCACATGCATTATTCTGAGTACTTCTTGGCAGTGTAGTTCTTTTATAGTAAGAATTATCATTAATTTACAAATCTAAGTGTCACAGACAAATCAGACCATTTCTGTAGACTTAACTAGAAATTTTGAGGGGGAAAAACCCTGCTCTGGAGAAGCAGGAGAAAGACAGGAGATGAGAGGACATTTGTACCTGTGAAAAAGAACAGCACAATCAGCTAGCTTGTAATCCCGAAGAGAAGGAGAATGATGGAAGGAATTCTACACATAAAAACATTGTATATATTGGTGAGAGGTGTGTGGTCATATGGGTCATGGCATCAAATGGAAATAAACTCTAAATTTAAAAACCATCTAAGGACTTTTGCACATGGAAAGCAGAATATTAAATAGCTGGGTTTTGCTATATACATACCATTCATGCTAATGTAAAAAGTTTCTCCTAAAAAGCTGCTTACTGTAAGCACATAAAAGCATTTTCCTGCTGTCGCCTTTCTCCTATCTTGGAGATCTTTCCTCCATCATATACAGTATCATGGGAGCAGCTCTGCTGGTGAGATGTGGGGTGGTTATTTGGTATGCTTCTAATATTTAAAAAATCAGATCCTTTCCTAATAGAGAAGAAATATGAATCTAATAATCTAGTAAAACATATGCTTCGGGTTAAAGATAGCTTTGCACAGTGCATTCTTTGACATCCTCTAGCATGCGTCAGCTACATCACTGGTGTCAAGTTACATCTGGGCTAAGACTGAGGTTTAGCACATCTAGAAACAGAATAAATTTGCGCATTATGAAGTTTGTTTTTATAGACTGGAGAAGCAGCTGTAACCTGTGAGGAGCTCCTTACTTGTTTTGAGTTGGCTGTTGAGTTACTGTTAGATTAAAGATTTCTCCCAGTTTGGCTTTATTTGCTTTGCAAGTGGATTTGGAAAATATGGGGGGTTGTTACATTTCTAAACTGTACTTTCGACCTCTTTCTGCCCAAGTGAAAAAATACAACCTCTCATGTTATGATACAAGTTTTGTTGTACCTGAAGAAGATACAGGGGTCACTTGTTCTGTTCTTTCTGGAGGAGACTGAGGGGAGACCTCACTGCAGTTACAGCTTCCTCATGAGGGGAAGAGAAGGGGCAGGCACTGATCTCTTCCCTCTGGTGACAGTGACAGGACCAAGGGAGATGGTCTGAAATTGTGTCAGGAGAGATTTAGGTTGGACATCAGGAAAATGTTCTTCACGCAGAGGGTGGTTGAGCACTGGAACAGGCTGGACCAAGGAAGTGGTCACAGCACCAGCCTGACAGAGTTCAGGAAGTGTTTGGATAATGCTTTCAGGCACATGGTGTGACTCTTGGAGTGGTCGTGTGCAGGGCCATGAGTAGGACTTGAAGATTCTTGTGGGTCCCTTTAAGTCAGGATATTCTACAATTCTGTGTTTCTTTCTAGGGAGTATATCATCATGAAATTTGTTCAAAGGCTGGATTAAAGGACCATTATATTTAGAGATGTTTCTAAATTTATTTACAAGTAAAAAAAATCAGGGTGAAGAATATGAAAGACATGGAAAACTCCTTGCTTATGCTCTCATGTTTCTGTATTATTAACACTTTCTTCATTTTTAATAGAAAAAACCACCTCTTAAGTTTGATAAAACATATGAACATTTATTAATGTCTTACCGTGATCCTTAGCTTTCCTGAGGCAATTCAGAAGCATTCTGTTTATATGTTCTTTTGCTGAACTTGCTTTTTAATCACCAAAGGCAACAAAGAATTACTATTACTTTAGATTTAAAACTGTGTTCTATTCAAATGTATTCGGAACAAATTCAGCTAATGTTTTCCTAGGTCACTGTTTTCTGGTTTATCCGTGTACTTGAATGCTTTCAAGAGAAAGGTGAGGGTCTTGTCTGTGAAAATTATATTATATGTAAATACAGTAATTTACTGTTAGTATAATCAAAATTTTAAGTATTGTAAAACAAGTTGAATTAGACCAAAATTGGTTATTAAAGATTAGAATGACAAAGAGACCAAAAGCTCAGATATTGTTTTTATATCTTATATATTTATATATATGTATCATATATCTTATATATATATTCTTATAATACTTATATTTTTTAATACCAAAAATTCTTAAACATCATCGTACAGTTAAATCTTTTACAAAAACACTTCCTGGTGTTTTTCACAACACCCTTTTTTGGGTGTTGTGCTCATGTTTTCAGTGCTCCTGTGGGGTCTTGGGGTTGATGGCTTCAGTCTGGTAGTACAGAATGTAACAGCAAGTTCTAATCACCTTAAGTCTTAGAAATGCAGTGCTCATGTTGACCGCTCCTCTTCCCACTAGGATCCACCTGGAGTAATTTTTATGTCTGCTAGCACAGTTTTGCACTTTGCTGTTTGTTCACCAATGTATAGGTTGATGTTACGTTATTACATGCTATTTCCCTCTTCCCTTTGTTGCCCAGCAGTTTAACTGAACATCAGAGCTTTGGAGAACTAGTGCCGGGTTGGGCCTGTTTTTAAGCAGTCCCATGGTTCCCATTTGCACAGTGTCTCCACTTCTCAAAACCTCTGCTGTTGGACCAAGCCTTCTCTCTCTATGAATATCACTCCATGAGAGTAATAAATACCCCACTCTGCCCAAAGTAACCACTTGCTATGACTGTAAAAACTACATCCAAAAGGTGACCCAAGTTAGCGTTAGCCAACTGTCAGAAGAAAAGCTTCTGTTACAGCTAAAACCATGAAAATTAATCCACAGACATGTTTAGGCAGAGAAAACTTCAGTGCCAAAGCCTTACAAACCATATTGGAAGCCTGTTACTAACAGAACCCTATCAACATCCCTTTACTAAAGCATTAACTCATTTCCATTTTATTTTTCCTCTCAATCAATGCATTTATTTCATATGCAATGTATGAAATAAGTATAAGGGTTACAGAAAACATGTTTACTAATAGTGTCACATTTATTAAATATGTATAGCTAAAATTCCCTGTCACAAAGTCATGTTAGACCCTGACCATTGTCCTGAAAGGACAGAAGTCTGCAGATGAAGAAAAAAAAATACCTATCTAAGAAAGTATCAATAGGATCCGTTTGAATTAAATGTATTTTACCATTTTTTCTAACCCTTTGTGCTAGAGAAAGGTCTCTCTGCATCGATGAGACTGCATGTAATATACTTGCCAGGGGCTCTCAAAAAGAAAAAGTCAGATCCATGTCCCATTGTGGCAAAATAAACAAGGAATGGTGGGGGAAAAAAAGTTAGAGCCACTCTTCTTCCCTCACTAAAGCCATTCTTGTAAGGGATAACATTATGGTTGTTTATCACCATCAAAGGTGGAAAGTGAACCCATTAAAGTAGTGGAAAACACACCGTACAGATAGTGAGCTGTCCTGGATTCCGCCCTCAGACACGACAGGTGTGTGTGGTGGCCACATGATCCGGGTCGAAGAGTGCTCTGACACTGGTGCTGCTGCAGATGCAGTGCAGACAGACCAGCCATGCCCCATGTCTACCTCACCAGGATTGTTTGCAGCTACCTGTGCTTTGTGGTACTTAGCTGGTCCTTTCAAGTGCTTTGCAATAACTCTGTTTCAGATGTTAAGGGCAGAGAAATTGAATTTTCTCCCATTATTCTCATCATACCTATTGCCAGAATTTTTATAAACAGAGCCTTTTTTAAAAAAAGAAAATGCCTCAGATGTCTTATCCCTTGCCCTTTCAGCTGAGCATGGACATAGGTATCTGAGCTGAACAGGGCTGGGATTATTTATATTTTTAAAAGAAAATATATGTGTGTATGTGTTTTGTAGATTGCCTTGGTTTGAAAGACAGGTATATGCTAGGGAGGGGTGGGGCCTCTCTAGGAATGGGGAATTCCAATCCCTTCCCTCCAAGTTATTACAATTTAGGAGATTAAAGAGGTTTTCAGGCAGAGCTATGGGAATAGGAATAACAGTTCTTTACTAGTAAGTATAACAAGGCAAACAAACAACAACAATTACAGCATTAATAATAAACAGAACCAGGAACCTCGAGGGGCTTTGTTTCACACAGCCCAGGACAGTCTGATCTCTTGGGACTCCAAGAGCACCAAGCTGGAACAGTGGAAACTCATGGGCTGGTGGCTGGAACGGCAGGATGTCCCTGGCAGGCAGGGGGGTGTCCTGGCAAGGTGAGCAGTGCTGAAGAAGCCGTGATGGCTGGACAGGGCTGGCCCAGCTCCAGCAGGGCAGGTGAAGGGGCTCAGAATTCCTGGGCAGACGAGCAGATGATGGTAGATCTCCCAGGACCGGACCTTTTGTTGACAGTGGACTCCTGCCGCAGCAATCAACAGCCTGGCCATCCTCTCCCTGATGCCGAGAGCAAGAGGCAGCCAGCACCCCGCCCCGCCTCCCCGCGAACCCCCGGCTCTGTCCTTTTCCCTTTTCCTGCCCCAAAACTCTCACGATATTTCCCCTCCCCCGTCGGCCACGTCTTTTGCGTTGGTCAAGTGGTCAAGCGCCATCTAAGCACCAGTACTTTGTCTCTTAGCAACATACAGGGAAAAAGTCTTTAAGGGAAAAAAAAAAAAAAAAAAAAAAAAAAAAAAAAAAAAAAAAAAAAAAAAAAAAGAGCAAACCTAGCCCCCAACAGAGATTCAGATGCTAAGCCAGCAGTGTTCCAGTTCTTTCTTAATTTCTTTTATACCAGATTTTAAATCTTTATCTCGAGAAAGTTTATAAAAATAGCTTGTCTGCTGGCATTGAGATTTTGTAGCTTTCATTTTAACATTACTTTTAATCGAATTGATGAGCCATAACTGAATATTACATACTGTATTACTTGCTTATCTTTTAAATGGCGATAATCCAGCCAGTGTTTTTCATGAAAAATACTGCTAGTTTTTAGATAATTTGATATGCACCATATAATGGCTTTATTTTTGTTGCCTTTGCAAATGCACATCAATGAAAGAAGAAACAACCAAAGAATCATATAATTTGCAAAATTTCTTTTTCAAGATTTTATTTTTTCATCTCTCAATATATCAGCGTTTGGATTAGCTTGAAGGAACTTTCAATTAAACAAAACTTGTGTTTCTTATAAACATTCTTAAGGTATTAAGTGAAATATTATTTATTAATGGGACAAAGGAAAAATACGATGTTGGTGTATGTCTAACTTACGTTATGAAAAAACAGGTTTGAGACACAGTGCATAGATGTGATGGTTTGCATACCAGAATATTTATTTCACATAGTTCAAATTACAAAGATGCAAAATATAGCTCTTGTTTAAACCGTGTGGAAACCTACAGTATCAGGGTGTGACTGACAGCCACGTGCTTCTAAATTCATGTTGTTAGAAAGATAGCTCAAATGCTAAGATTTTTCATGACCACCTGCAGCAAAGTGAAAAACATTTCACATGCTATGGCACAGATGCTGATAAAATAAAAAGCTGTGTTTCACCGCTTTCCACAATTTGCTAAATTTTGGATTTCGTAGTTCAGGTTAGTCATGTTAAATTAGAAACTGAGTTACAGTATAAATACAGAAGTGTTTGAGTGTATCCACTGAGGTTTTGGCAGTGGATGACAAGAAAAGACCAGTGCCAGACACAACTGGCTCCAGCTAGCTCTGCAACAGGTCTGCCACGGGACACAGCTGAGCCTGTCAATGAAGCTGGTGGTGTCTCTTGTGAACACATATTTAAGGTAAAACTAAAATACTAGACAGGCAGAGGAGGTGGCAACAAAGGCAGAGTGGGAAACAGCATGGGACAGCTAGGGTAGAAGAGGAGGAGCTCTATGGCAAAGCAGACATCTACAGTGCTGCTTGTGGATGCAGAAAGAAAGTGGTTTAATTTTTGTGTTCGATGCTCACTATTCTCACCTGTTATAACCAGCACAAGATTTCATTAATTTTTCTTAGGTCTCTTTTGCCCACTAGAGAAGCTGTTGAGCAGTCTCTCTGCCTTCAGCTTGACCCAGCTCATTCAGCCTGTTTTCTCCCCATGTCCTAAGCGCTAAGGAAGGACTGTGAGGGAGCAAGTAGCTGGGTAGAAGTTCAGCTGTTTTCCAAAGCTAACTTACTACAGGAGAGAAAGAATTATATGAGCTAGTGTATGTCTCATAAAATAGTCTTGATAGTCTAAGTCTTGTTTGTGTTGGAGTTTGGTGCTAAATGGTAAGTTCTTGAAGATAGCAGAACTGCATCAGCTAAGGCGAATACTGAAAACAGAAGCCATGTCCAAGTGTGTGGCTGTCTTTATTGTAGCACTTGTGGAGAGGAAAATAAGTAGCATAATCGTTGAAAGGATTCTTGTTCAGCAGGCTATAATTTTAATCTGACTTTTTCAAAAGTAGTACAATTTTCACAGACTTTTAACTGCAGGCAGATTTAGGTAGTTGCCTTACTGCAGTGTATATGAAAGCTATGAACAGAGTCCTGTTGATATAAGCACAGAACTTCTCTAGCACTGAACAAAGATATGTCTTCTGCTTCCATCACTGTACCTATGATCTGTCTTGGGTGTGTCTTCTTAGTGCCTGCTTCCAAAATGCTAATTCTGACTTAGATGATTTTTTTTCATCAAATATATTAATGAAAAATGTTAAAAAGCATACAGAGAAATAGAACCACTTCAAGAAATTTTCTCAGCCACTCGTAATTGAATAAAGATACTACTTCATTAGCAGCTGATATTCAGCAGTAGATGCTAAATGTGGCTCATGCAACTCTCTAGATAAATGAAAGACAGTAGGTTACCAGAGAGTAAATTAGAATATTAAATGGCTGGGACTAGCCTTGCTGACTTTGTCGAAATTCATCCACTTTTTTTCAGAATAATATGAAAGTTCCCACAGTAACCCAGTTTTATGTTTACTTCAGACCTCTTTCAGTCTATGTCTGTTTGTCTATCTGTCTATGTCCCATGTGTTTAAATGCATTTAAATTAAAATGTTTTGTTCTCTGGACTTCTCACACCTTGTTTTTCCATACAAGACATAGTCCATATAGACAATCTGATTCAGTCAAGGAAAAGGTTGAGCTTTTCTTCAAAGTACTGAATTTTTAAAACTGACATTTTAATTGACAGGTTTTATGGTTTTGTTACTTTATTATAATTGTATTACATTGTAGTGACCTATGCAGTTTTCTCTTTGTATCTTCAAAAGCTTGCAGATAATTTCTCTGAAGTAAAAACTGAATTTTGCAGGGATTCATGGACTTCCCAGAGCATTTGCTTGTGTTTACATTAAATCTTACATGTATTCAAAGAATTCTGAAAGCTTTGATGCCTGTGAAAAGGGAGGTCAATCTCTTTGAAGCATTACAATCTTTCAGTAGGAATTAAATTTCTCAAACTGCTCTTAGACTGTGGTGGTTGTATACACCATTAAGGAAATATATGTACATCCTCCTTTAGTGTTTTCATGTATATGAGGTTTCTGGATTGGTCATCTGGTATTTTATTATGGTTGCCTACATCAAAAAGAACAGAATTATTGTAGGAAACAGAGCTCAGAAATAAGTTTATGGGTTGTACATTCGTGAGCAATTTATGCCAGTAGTCCTGCATTCACTTCAGTGTTAGACGACAATGAGATATGGAGTTGAGCTTGTTTTAACTGATAGTTTATTGATAGGATTTATATGATTTTTAACTACTTGGTATTTCTTTAAAGGTGTAAGAGTAGGTGGCTTTTTTTTTGTGTGTGTGTGTGGTAAAGCCGTGGTTGACTACCTATTCCCATTTACTTCAGCAAACCAGTTTCCAGATCAATGGTCAGTCATTTGTTGCTTCTCTCTCTGAGGACAAAACTGGTTTTCAGCATCTCAGGTCGCATCCAATAGTAAGAACAAATCTACAGAAAAAAAATCGCTAAGGAAAGGGTAAAAGATGGTGAGCAGTCAGGGTCTCCACTTTGTTCTGACATTGTAGTGCAGAGAAGAAAGATGGTTGTGTTCAAATAGGAGGTTGATAATGTTTATTATCGCTGTTGTTTATTATGAGGAGTTAACCTCTAGCAGCGTGACTGACACAGGCAACACCTCAGTAACTGTGCAGTTGTTCTGTTTGCCATATGAACAGTTATTTCCTCAAATTGGTTACACACCCCCTTGTAAAGACCTCCTGTAACACTGTCAAAGTGATGCTAGTCAGATATTTCTACTTTTGTGTTGTATTTGTGTTGTTTTTCTACTTTGTGTTATCACAAAATTATATCACTCTGTCTTCTCTACAGAGAAAAAAAAATAACGTTGGGTTTTTAAAAACTAGAGTATATGAGTTTTGAAAACAGAAATCAATCTGCGTGTAAGTGGCTCTGCCTGCATGAAAGACTTTGATACATTAAGAATTAATTATAATGGCCTTTTGATGAACAAACATAGGTCATCAGTGTACTATAGCTCGAAGCAAGAGAAAGTTCTTCTTTCTAGTGATGCCTTAAGCTTTGGCTTCTATGTTTTTCAGATTGTTTGCTGCCTAGGGATGTAGTTCTGAGCCTCATATTAAGTGCCAGTAGGCTCTCTTCACAGAGTAGGTAGACAAAACAAATCCTTTTCCTGCTGAAGACCAAGGACAGCTTCCAGCCCAAAAGCACAAAGGGTGGACTGAAGGGAGGAACAACAAGAATGGGACCTCACAACATGGAGCTGTAATTGGACAATTAAAACCCAATATGCAAATGGACCAAAACTTACAGAAATGTAAGATCTTGTAACTGGTTCGCCATTTTGTGACTATTATAAATCCACCTTGGGTGTAGCCCTGGTCAGGCTCTGTCCTGCCCAACGTGGATCCTGGAGGTCTTTCAGTAAATACCTGCTTTATTCTCTATCTCTGTCCAGTCTCTGTTTCAGGTCAGCCATCCTAAGGCATCAACTAGCATACATGAAAAGTTCCTAATCCAAACCTACTGTACTGAAATGACATCTTGTGTGAGTCAAGGTCTGAGATCTTTCTGCGTTTGTGACCTGATGTGAAAGTAGTTCAGGTGGTTCATAAATAATGAGCCGGCAATGTGTGCTTGCAGACCAGACAGCCAAACGTGTCCTGGGCTGCATCCAAAGCAGCGTGAGCAGGAGGGCCAGGAAGGGGATTCTGCCCCTCTGCTCTGCTCTGCTCTGCTCTGCTCTGCTCTGCTCTGCTCTGCTCTGCTCTGGTGAGACCCCACCTGCAGTGCTGCATCCAGCTCTGAGGTCCCCAAGACACAAAAGACATGAAACTGTTGGAGCAAGTCCAGAGAAGAAGGGCATGAGGTTGATAGGAGGACTGGAGCACTTTCCTTATGAATACAGACTGAGGAACTTGGGTCTGTTCTGCCTGGAGAAGAGAAGGCTGTGTGGAGACCTCTCAGCAACTTCCTGGAGGGGGCCGGCAGGGAAGGTGGAAAGGGACTCCTCATAAAGAACTGCAGTGATAGGAAAAGTGGGAATAGCTTCAAATAGAAAGAAGGGATATTTAGATATGATATTAGGAAGAAATTCTTTACTGTGAGAGTGGTGAGGAATTGAAACAGTGTATTCTGGATTCTGTGGATTCTATGAATCTATGAATTCCCCAACCCCCATCAGTGTTCAAACCTGGATTGAACGGGATTTTGAGCAAACTGGTCTAGTGGGATGTGTCCATTCTCATGACAGGAAGATTGGGGCTAGACAGTCTTTATGGTCCATTCCATGCCTGTAACATTCTATGATTCTAAGATAATGGAAAAGAACTTAAAAATATTATTAACTCATTTACATCATTAATCATTCATTCATTCAGATAAGAGAATTAAATTGTGATTGGATGGATTGCTAAATGTATACAAATCTGCTTATTTGAATAAGTCAATTCTTGCATCTGAAACATTGTATAAACAATATTTCCACTTCCAGATTGCCTCCATCATTTACATTTATTGTGGCATAGAACTGCTGAAGTGAAATTGGTGTAGAAAGCTTCATGGAATTATTTAGCTTCAGCACCTTTTGGGAGGTGCTATCAGTCACAGCCTGGAGTGGAAAAGATAACTGGGTTTGGTAAAAGCACAAAAGTTTGTAGTTACAAAGTTCTTATGCAAAGACAATACTGTTACTTATTGTTAATTAAATGAACAAGAAATTAGAATATAATTCTCATTATCTAAATAAATTTCTTGGAAATTTAGAATTTTACAACCCTGTTAATGGCAGTTTTAAATTAAATTAGTGTGTGTTGACTCACTTTGGATGCATTTAAATTGGCATCCTAAATTAGTTTTTAAAAAGTATTTTGAACACATTTATTTCATCATAAATTTTCAGTTGAAGGAAAAGCACTCAAGATTGTAGTCAAGGTCCTTCAGAGATGCATGCCTTTCTTACTGCAACATAGTGTGGAATTCACATTATTTCTAGATTCTTGTATGAGTTCTGTACTTTCATTGTATATTCTAGAAATGGTTGCCTTACAACTGTTTTATACTCTGGCCTTGGATGTTGAATACCCCTTTGGTGAAAATTAATTGACACATGAAAACCCAAATCCAGAAGAGTTTTCCTGGATTCTGTTTGCATTGAGTGAAGTCCACGAGATTTGGTGAAAGCTTCTTCTTCTGGAAAAATTCAATTTGCCCTGAGGTTCTTGTATAAGAAGATCATCATCATGCAGTGAAAAGCACAGCATGGTTCTGTAACATTTTGAGGAATACCTTAGCACTGTTGCTGCAATATTTATCTGGAAAAGCATATTTGGAGATTAAAGAATAAGAATGTTTAAAATTATTTTGTGTAATGCAAATACCAAAGTCAACTAATACAATATCTTGATTTTGCTCATTGGGATTTAATCAATAGTAATAAACAATTATCATTAAATGCTTGACATAAATAAAGTGTAGCAAAATAATGGCCTTGTGATGTAAAGTAGGCACAGCTGATTGTGGTCTAGAAGCTATATGTCAATCCAGTTGGTTTTCATTATTTAGAGGCCTGCCGAAAATGTTTTATTTATAAACAGTAAAACAGATTACTTAAATGTACTCTGAGACCAATTCACATCAAAGAGAAACATGAATATATCATCCTGTTCTGACCTTCTGATTTCTTAAGAGATTCAGAAATAATCCAGAATTCCAGAATTTAGAAGACTGAAGTTCACCTGCATCATTAGTGTTTTATTTTGCAGTTTACCTTAGCAAGTAGTCAAAGCACAGACAAAAACGGCGTGAAAAGTAGCACATAAATACATTTTGACATAAAATAAGGCCCTGTTCATAAATATATGTCTGAATCTGATGAAGTGTACTTTGGCAGAACAAAACCATCTCTGCCTAGATACAATAAAGGCATTTGGGTATCCAGCAGTCCACCACCAAGTATATAAATATATTATTTGCATGGTTGAGGTGGGCAGCCAGATATAACAGCAGTGAAGGCATGTGAGTGTTATGGAGTTATATCCTGCTAAACTATTTGGGTGAAGTGCCATAATACTGAGGATTGAATGTGCATGTCTCCTAGTGTGATATCTGCATTTACAGAAATTGCTTCATTATTTGTTTGCAAATAGGGGTTTTTTGTTGTCATGATTTTACCCCAGCCAGCATTTAAGCCCCACACAGCTGCCCACTCATTCCCCCACTAGTGGGATGGGTGAGGGAAATGGAGGAGTAAAAATGGGAAAACTTAGGTGTTGTGCCAAAGAAAATTTAATAGGGAAATCTTGCACAAAGCAAATCAAGGCATTAATTCCCCCCTTCCAGTGGGCAGTCAGGTGTTCATCCTCAAAAAAGCAGGACTCTGTCACATATAATGGTGCCTTAGGAAAACAAACATAATTACTCACAAGGTCATCCCTCTTTCTTTGTCTCCCATGAGCTTTATGTACTGAGCTTGATGCCATATGGAGCATCCCTGTGGTCAGTTGAAGTCAGCTGTCCTGGCTGTGTCCCCTCCCAGCTTCCTGTGCACACCCAGTCTCCTCACTGGGGGAGCAGTACAGGAAGCATGCATTGACACTATGCACGCAATGATTAGTAATAATAAAAGCATCTCTCTATTATCAGCTCTGATTTCAGCACAAATCCAAAACGCATCCCCATACCAGCCACTGGGAAGAAAATTAAATCTATCGTAGCCAAAAGTAACATGCAGATGTTGCTGAGGTTCCACCCTCCTTGCCCTTTTCTTTTTTCTTTTTAAAAAGGGAAGGCTATCTTAGCCTGCTTTTTCAACACTGGACTGCTTACAGGTTTCTCCCTCTTAATTTTACTTCAGCAATACAGTGTGGGATTCTACTGGACATAAATAACAAGGCATACAGTTAGTTAGTAGGTAATTTGCAGCCTCATATTCCTATCTTTGCACTAGAAGCTAAGTTGCTTTAGCGGAGTATCAGCAGCAAGGACTAAGAGCACAGGCTGTGGGAAAATAGTGCCATGTTCTAATTCAACTTCTTCCTGAATATCTCTCTTACATAATCTGATGCTCAGTGTTGTATTTTTACCTTGATTTTTTCCCAGGAAATTATTAACAGATAAAAACGATGATACGGTCAGTAGTGATGGTGTCATTGTAAATCTATGTTCAGCTGCTCTTGGTTTCATTTTCTCTTAACCTTAGATTATAAGAAGGGCATGAACACATAAACATGTTCAGATAAAACCTCAGGACAGTATTTTTAATAAATGCACATGGCATGAACTACGTTATTTTTTAAAATAGCCACACTTTATTTTGCAGAACCTGTGCCATGTCTCTCTATTCAGACACTTCCAACACATTTAATTCACATTAAATGTGCACCTTGTTTGAAGTTTACTCTTCTAATACTGAAGCAAGTTGCTTGACATAAGGGAGGGTTTTGTTAGAATAACCAGGATAAGGAGAGAAAATATTAAGTAGCTCAGTCCATAATAGTAGAGTAGCTAATGCTCTAACAGAGTTGTATTTTTCTCATTCCTTCTTCCATTTCTGTGGTATTCTGATTGAACTGAAATCCAGTTTTAATTTTGATTTGTAAAAAAAAATGTTTACACTATCATTTCCTGATTATTAAACCGTATTTGATAGTAAGTGATAATTTACGTACTGATTCCATTTTTTTGTTTATTGAATTTCATGGGGTTTTCTGTATGTGTGATTGGGGGTTTTTTAGGGCTCTATTGTTCACTTGTTACCTTAACTGGGATCTTGGAGAGCATGAACAGAAAAGTCTATGAAGTTCACTAATGACAAATAAATATAGCTTGTACAACTTTAGTCATAAACACCAAATGGGTTTATGGCTTAAGGTAAAGATTGATAAATGGAATATGCTAAATAAAATCCTGAAGAGGAACACTTGCCCAATATCTGTAGGCTATCTGTGAAACAGAAAAGTTAAAGCTTCATACTTTTATGCATTAGCCTGTGGAAACAATTTCACTTCTGAAATGCTTCAAGAACATTTGAGTGTAATGGGCTTTGTACTGCCTACTTTGGCTGTACCCTGTAGAGAGCACTCAGCCCATTCAGCTTGAACTCCATTTTATCTAGCTCTTATCCATTAATTTTATCCTGACCTTGGGCATAAAATATATGCACTTTTTATGCTCCATGCTTTTTGTGGAGAAAGAGGAATAGCATTACCCATCGATCACGATTATGAATGATATAGCTTAAAACAAACACAGGTCAGAGACAGATATGTTAAGAGCAGTTTTTTATTGATTCTATCACAACACTCAGTTAAAAGGAGGAAAAAACACATCACAGTATAAATGATGAAAAGAGATTTGGAAAACAACAACAGCTATGAAGTAAACTTTAAAGATTTACTTTAGGGTTATTATTAAAAAAAAAAAAAAAAGGGTGCTATTATTAATACAATCTACCTCCCCCTAATATATTTATTGTCATAGCTTAGACTCTGCAGTATACTACAGCAATAAGGTCTGTGTGTTTTACTGTTGCATCTTTTCCTGTTGAAAGCTTTTCTGTTAAAAGAACCTTACACTGATTAGATCCTTTAATCTATATTTAGCTCTAGTGCTGAAATATTTATATCATACTTCTCACTATAGGCACTTCTTATTTGTTTGTTACTCCAGTCCACTTGCAGAATACTGTCTTTCACTACAACAAAATTGTATGTCTTGTTAGGATCCTTGACACTGGTACTAATGGCAGAAGTTTTAACAAGCCTACCTGAATTACAGTATTCATCTCTATTGTAATGTACATGGAGCAAAAGATATCCTCTTAGGTCAATGGATTTCCATTGAAAAATAATGATGTAAATAATACTGATGGAGGACAATTGTTTTACACTGTGAGACTTCCCTTTGGAAACAAGAAAACCTAGGAACTTAGAGCTTTAAGTGGAAAGATATTATGATACAGTTTATTAGAGGAGAAGGCTTAAAATGTGTAATTTGACAAATCTGTGATAATGTCTTTATGGTATGTTTACTTCCTAAAGTAAAAACCTGGAAATGTGAAGTCAGGGAAGGATATTTGTAACAGCCTGCCTTTGCCAGAGGTTAAAGTTCTGTTTTCAGTTTTCTAAGCAGTTTTCTCACGTAAAACTTGGAGTGTTCAGAGTTAATTGAATGATTCTTTGGCATTGTCATCCTCAATTCTTAGATTTTGCCCCATGATTTTTAGGGTTTTTTTTTTCAGTTTACATGAATTGGTGATTTCTGTTCCTGGTTATGAAGGTACAGAGGAGGAGAGGTTCTGTTAACACAGTAGCTCCTGTCAGGACTAGGGGATGTGAAAAAGCTTCTTTCTGTTCAGCTGTGGATCAGCTGGTCAGAGGAACTGCTAGTCCTGGATGTTCTTGGTGCTAGTAAAAATTGTCTGGTAAAAATTAATTTAGCTGTGTGTGTTTTAATGATAACTTGTATAGTAGTTGAAAGCCTTCCCATTGAGTTTCCGTAAAACTCAATAGGAAGTGGAAAAGTTTAAGGCTAAATTTGTTTCCATTTATTCATTCATTCATTCATTCATTCATTCATTCATTCATTCATTCATTCATTCCTGTAGCTTAATGTCACATTAAGCTGGTAATAAAAATTATCTGTTTCTTTACACCCTCAGGTCTTTTGTAAGTATTCACATATGGGTCTTCATTCATGATTATCTACAGATTTCTTAAAATTTGTGGTGGAACCTGAATTAATAATCATAATATTTCACTAGTTTCGTGACCCTGTCATTTAATATTGCTTTTGGTCAATTTGTGATTTAAAACAAAGCTAGGAAAAATAGTAATTTGAATACATTGGCATATACTACAGATAAAAGATGGTGTGTTTTTTCCTCTGGACTTTTTTCTTGTTAGGACTATTTTATCACCCACAAAGCAGTTTTTGAATAGTAAGGTAATCTGCAGTTGCAGGCAATACTCTGAAAAGGCCATTAAGCTTAACAATCCTTTGTTTTTAGAAATTAGATGAGATTTTATTTTTCATAAAACTGGGTTTTTTTTATGTACATGTTTTGGTATTTATTATATTGATAAGCCCCAGGAAGTTCAGGGATGAATTTGACAAGTGGCCTTCATCTCATTTGTTTTCTCTTTAAAGAGTGATACTACCTACTTGGTTACTTTTATTAAGCAGTTGTGACTGAGAATAAAATTTTATCATAAATTACTTATGTTCTTGAAGCATCTTTTGGTAAAGCATTTTTGTTACTATTTACTTAAAATTCTTTCACATGTTTAGAACAATATACCATCATTGATTAACAGCATCTTTGTAAAATAGGATCCGGAATGATACGTGTTCTTATATGGAGAAGTAGAAAAGGCAATACACAGTTGTACAATGAATCAGTTGCAGATCCAGAGACTGCGTTCTCATGAAGCCATAGGTATAAAAACCATGAGAGACTAGTAAGACTATTTAGGCTGGCCTCCTGTATAACAGAGGTCACCAGATTTCCCTGAATTAGTTCCTATTTCATTATCTTCTGATTTTGAGTAAAAGTATCAGCTGAGTTTTGAATTTCCTGTCTTAAGTGTCTGGAGCTGTTCCGTGGGACTGTTCAGACGTCTTAGCTAAGGCTTGATTATGTATTTGCTTTCAGGGAGGATTTTTACAGACTTCAGCAGAAACTGAGTTTTCACAAGGATTTGTGTCCACCTCCTTTATAGTTACATGGAGACAACGTTTGAAGCCAGCACTGGGTCAAGAAAGAATTAATGAAATGTGTTTGAACTGGTCAGGTTACAGAAAAATACAGTACCCTACATTGCTCAGTAACTGCTTCATCTCTTCTAAATCCTCAGCTGCTGTTTTCTAGAGCATAGTTTACCTGTTCACCCATTGTCAGCTTCTATGTGTCACTTGTGCTATCAGTCTTTTTTCTTTCCCAGAGATCCCTGTCTGGGAATTCAAGCCAGACTTCTGAAAGAGCACACATCAACAAGAGACAAAGGCACCCCCCACAGGTTTTATGCACACTTGTTTCATGTGCAGCTGAATCTTGCCACTGTAATTAGCACCTTCACAGTGAAGGGGATCAGTAGAGTATTTTCCTGAGTGATGACTGGTCATGGATGCACTGCATTTTATGTAAAGAAAATAAATATTCATAGTACTCTGGTTTATGTAAAATAAAATTTAGAAGAAATCGTTTAATTTTTCGCTGTTTTGTTAGTGACACTTTAGAAAGAAGGAAAAAACCAAAAACAAACCTACTTCCCTCTGCCACTTTAAAAATTATTTCCAGGTATTCACATTCTAAAAGGATTTGAAATATACAGGGTGTTCTAATCATAGTCAGCTTCTATTTAGAGAAGTGTTGTAAAATATCTGGAATTCTGCCTTTCACATTTTGGATGTGGATATGGTCATGATAAAAAACTTTAAAAGGAAAAAAGTATCCAAAATTGATTACTTGTCTCTCTAAGTTTAAAAATTAAATGGCAGTTTTTATTCTGCTTCAAGCTAATGCACAAAGCATTGCACATGCTGTATAGAAAACTTTAAGCTCATTAAATCTCTAGAGTCTAGTATTCAAAATGGGTTTTTTAAGTTGTTAGTGAGACAAATTTTTGTGGTGTTTGCTATGTGTAACAGAGATGTGGAAATATACAATTGACATGAAGAAAATTATTTTAGGAAAATTAAAACAATGGCTTTGGAATCATAGGGGAAAGTGAATGCAGAAACCATTGGAGATGGCAAGCATTTATCTGTGTATAGCTAGAAATGTACACAAGCATGAATATCCTTCACACTTCTTGTATGGAGTCTAAGTTCTGATCTGGGTACCTCCACTGGCAGGCAGACCTTAAGGGATGCTTGTTCTTTGCATCTAGTCAGCCACACACATGACTGAATGCAAAATCTCAAGTGTTCCCTCACACTCACAAAAGCTTGGTTTGCAAATGCAAAGGCAGTATAGGTATACTTAATCTGTAGTTACTGTGAAGGCATCTAGTCTGTAAAAGAGACATTAATTCAAAGAGTAATCTAGTACATCAACAACTTCAACAACTAGTAAAATTCTTCATCTCATAAATTAATACCAGTCTTTATGAACTACATCCATGGCTGAATAAAGTCTCTATTCTATTTTGCTTTATGGGACTATCATGTTAATTAAACAATGCTGATATCTATATATATATCTATCTATAGACAAATGTAATAAGGAAAAGCTTCTAGGAAATTGCAATGGCAATTACCACACTACCAAATTACATTTAATTAATCTAATTCTTCCTTCGTTTGGTGTACTGAAATCTGTAAAAATGGTGTTTTGTATCACAAGTAGCCATTTTTGCCTATAGGAAGAAAAAAAATAATGGCAGGAAATAAGGCAGGTTTGAATACATCCTAAAGCACGTTGCCTCTCCTACTGTGTAGTTTCTGTTGCTGCCTTGTAAAGGAGAATACTTTCAGTGCTCTTAAGAACGTTGAAAATTCAGGCAAAATAAATCCAGTCATCTCAACTGAACCTTTTCGGAATGTATTCATCACTTTTCACAGAGTGCTAGTAAAGTTAAACAAGGTGTCAGGTAGTGTGTTACCAAGGTACAATCCCAAACTTCTAATGCAGCCTTATAACCTGGTAAAAAGTTCTAATTTCATTGATGTTTAATCGAAGAAAATTCCTCAGGAGATATATAAAAACCTGGTAACAAAATGGAAGTGGGGAGCAGATCAATTTCAAAAGCTGCTTGTTCTAATTACTGTTAATTTGGTGAGGGGGTATAACTATTGAACTGAATGATCAACAGTTAGAGTGTACTTTATTTTGCAGTCATATTACAATTTCTAACAGACAGGTGTCCACTTGACAGAAGCTATGGTCTTGGTAGAACTGTGTTGAGTCCAATCCTTGTTAGTTGTCTCTCCAAAGAGACAGATAATCAAAACCTCGCACAGTGTAAACTGCCACTGCTGTCTCATATCAGCACTGAAGACCTATTGACAAGGAAATTTAACAAAGCTCTCAATATGGAGAACACTGATATGTGGAATGAAAAATTCCTTTTAGGGAATTAATTTGGTACTGGAGTCTTCTTCAGTGACCTAAACAGCCTTTCCAGTAACTTTTCAGTCTTCCAGATGCTATCTTGAGGTAAAGTGTATTGTCTCTTGTAGTAGTGTGGGATTTGTTTTGGTTTTATTGTATGTGCTGTTAATTTATTGAATGGTTCCTCCTATGTACCCCTGTTTGTTCCCCCCAGTGGTCTTTCCCTGTTTTTCTCCCCTCCAGTCTCTCTTAAAAACTGAGAAATTAGGATAGTGAGTTTGTCCTTTGTTGAACAAGTCAGTGGTGTAAATGTAAGCAAGATTAAACAAGCAGCCTTTTCTGACCATTTCATTTAAGGGATATGAAAGTTTCATAAAGCAGGTTGCTAATACGTGCCTCGCCAAATTATCATTTCTATATGGAAGATATTGTTAACTCTAAGACAAATCTACCCACTCATTCCTTATTACAGGTTTACTCCTTCATTGCCTTACCTGCACCTAGAAAGGTAACATTCTCAAAAGATGTGAAAAAATGGGTTTAGTTCTTTATGCCATATGAATACCATAGTCTGATTCAAAACATACCTTCTAACAAAGGGCATAAAATTAAATACAAAATGTACAAAAATTAAATACAACTGTAGTTGCATAGAAGTGATTAAATATATATGGACTAAACCGCTGGAACAGGTCAATTAAATTAAGAGGAATTTAGTCTCTGGTAGTTGCTAACTCTTTATTAAGGAAGAGCCTGGATTACCAAGCAGAAACTACTGTTCTTGAAACATCACCAGTAAAGAGAACAGACACTGCTTTGCAGCCTTAGAACCAAAAAACTTGAAAGAATGTATGCTTTTTTAGCTACAGTCACTTTATGCTATGCATAAGATCAAGAGAATCAATTCATTTCATAGAAGTTTCTAGAGCCCCAGGTCTTAGCAAAATTTAATGTGATTTTGTCTGTGTGTGGCTAAAGACATTTTGAGGGAACTTCACTTTGGTTCCCCTGTGTTAATCATCACTATGGGGCAACAGCAGACAATTGACTGTCAGTTCACTGTCACCCACAGGGTTGCTATTATCTGTGCCAGCCACACATCACGGTTTTGCAGTTTAACAGATTTTAAAGTTTGTAGTGCACTTTAGAGGGAAGGGTTTAGCAATGCGGTAATAAGATGCTGAATAGTGTAGGCCTTCTGCCAAGCAAGTATTTTCATTTCAGATACGAAATAAATTTTATTCAATCCTGCTTGATACTTGCAAGTGACAGTCTCAGTAATAGGCCCTTTTAGTCTGGCATATGTTTCTAATTTTACCTGAAAAACCTGAATTTCTTTGAATGAATGACAGATATGGTAGGGGCAACAGAATATTGAATCTGCAGTCTACTGTTGATTAGCAGAAGTGATAGAATTTATTTACTTTTAGAAGGGTAGATGTAGGATTGTGCATATATGAATGGAAGGATTTTTCCATTGATGAGATCACAGGTCTCGTGAAGTTAGGGCTTTGGCATTTTATTGTCAGTCATGCTACTAACCCACCATGTAATTACTTGGGAATCATAAAACTGCATTTTATCAACATCTTATTTTCTGTAAAACAGACAGCATGTAGAGATTTACAAAAATGTATTTTATGTAGTTTCTTAATACATAGTTATTAGCTGCTACTAAATTAAAAGCTAAATAGTAAATTTAAAATCATAGAATCATAAAATTAATCTGAGAATGTTAAGGATTAGAAGGAACCTTAAAGATCATCTAGTCCCAACACTCCCTGCCATGAACAGGGAGACCTCCCAGTAGACCAGGTTGTTCAAGGCCATATCCAACTTAGCCTTGAACATGCATGAGAGCAAAATGCCCTCTGACCCTGCTGGCTGCTCTGGTTTGGCTGCAGCCCAGGACATGTTTGGCTTTCTGGGCTATGAGTGCACATGGCTGGGTCACGTTGAGTTTTTAGTCAACCATCACCCCCAAGTCCTCCACGGAGCTGCTTTCAATCACATCTCCTCCCAACTGGCAGGTGTGTCCGGGACTGCCATGACCCAGGCGTAGAACCTTGTGCTTCTCCTTGCTGAACATCATGAGGTTTGCATGATCCCACTCTCAAGCCTGGCCAGGTCCCTCTGGATGGCATCCCTTCCCTGCGGAGTGTTGGCTGCACCATACAGGCTGTGCTCGGTGGATGTGCTGAGGGTGCACTCATTCCCACAGTCCAGGGCACCCACAAAGACATTGAACAGTTTCGGCCCTGGTACTGACCCCTGAGGGACAGCACCCGTCACTGCTCTCCCTGTGGACAGTGAGCCATTGACCACAACTCTGAGCACAGCCTTCCAGACAGTTCTTTATCGCTCATAAAGAACTGTGCTGGAGCAATTGCCATTGAGTACCCTGGCACAGAAGTCACTGACAATCTCAGCCTTTCTCTTTGTCCACGGTAGCTAGGTCTCCTGTTTTCTTTTAGAAAGATTCCACACTATCCCTAGTCTTCCTTTTGTTTGCAATATATCTATAGAAGTCCTTCCTGTTGTCCTTAATATCCGTGCCCAGACTCTGTCTTCTATCTGAGCCTTGGCTTCCCTAGCCTAATCCCTAGCTTCTCACACATTTTTCCTGTCTTCCTCTGAGGCCACCTCTCTCCATTTCCACTTCCCAGAAACTTCATTTCTTGCTTTGACTTTGCTTGGCAGCTTCTTATTCATCCATGGAGGCTTCTTAGCATTTTTGTCCAATTTCCTTGTCAGGATGCATCCCCAAGCCTGGAGGATGTGATCCTTGAATATCAGCCAGCATTCTTGTCCCCCTCTGCCCTCTGGGCTCTGTCTCATGGATCTCTGTGTGCTTGCAGTGAGCTTGCTGCATGTCCTCCTTTTGCCTTTTTGGCATATTCAAGGAACCTCTGGAATGGCTTGTACCCTGTCATGTGGTCCCTCCAACAGATACCAAAGTGCTTGAAAACCCTTCTTAAGGATCGGGGCTTACAAGCATAGGTCACTCCTGTCTGCCTGTAAAGGGCTTCTTCATTCACACCATCCTTCTGATCGGATGGCTGACTATAACATCCCCTGTCTGTGCCTTGCCTTTAATTTTGACCCACAAACTCTCAGCTGTCTCATCATTCCCCAGGCAGAATTTCATGCACTCCAACTGGTCACTGACATAGAGTGTTATGTCCCTAGCTGGTCTTTCCTAAAAAGCCTTAAGCCTTCCATTCCATTGCTCCAGAGATAGGAGCCATCCCACCACATCTCTGTGTTGCCAATGATATCATATCAATGCAGGTATGCCCATGTCTGCAGTGCCTCCCCATATTATGTGTATTTATGTGACATCTGATCAGGACCTGGAGAAACCTGGCTTACTGACTGAAGTATCTGGAGCACCTTTGCACTGCTCTAGGTGTCTCTTACAGGTGTTTGAATCCAACTGGCGGGGTTGGGAGGGATAGGTGCCTCCCTCCTTGACAAATTGAATTTAAGCCCCCTTCAGCAATCTGGCAAGTCTTGGACCAAAGATGCTTTTCCCTTCTTTGTCAAATGTACCTAAAATACTAAAATACTAACTATTAAAATATTAAATACTAAAATATTAAAATCCTAAAATCAGTATTATTATGGATATACTTCTGTTGTTATTAACAGTTCTTATTTTCTATTTTAGTAGTCATCCAAACTCCATGTTACTTTGACCCTACCATTCTTCAGACCTTCAGTGTTGTCAGTTCTTTAGCTATAACTGCACCACCTGGAACTGAAGATTTTCTGAAACCCTTAGTTTCCTAATATTTTAAGTAACACTTAGGATAGGGGTGGGAAAAAACAGCTTAGCAGCCAGTGGATCAGACTGAATTGTATGTAAACTTGTAACTGAAAGAATTAGAAGTAAATGCAAAGTTTTCCCAAATGGATTACTGTCCATTTTAACTCCGCTGAATTTTATGCCAAACATATGAATTTTGAAAGGCTAATGAATGGGTCAAAACCAGCTTTTTATTTACCTAGCTAAAGCAGAAAACAGCACACACAAAGAATGAACAAAGTGATTGCATTCATATGAGGTGTTAGCTTTTCAAGGAAGAAGGGTGAAACTTCTATAAGAACTTAGAGGAACTTGCTATTCAAGAATTAAATGGGATGGCAATAACAGGCAGACCTGTATTACAGATGAGTTGTTTTTATAATTTGAATTCAAAATAGCATTTTTTTTGTTTAAATTATTTTTGGAAAATTTTTATTTATCAAAACTCATATTAGTGAGAGTTCTGTGTTAATTTTGTGATTCATAATTCCATCATAATATGTATCATCTTTTTTAGAATTAAACCTAAATCTAAATCTTTAGTTAAGCAACCCCTTCATAATATTACTGTAAAAAGACTTACCAGTGTTTGATTTTTTTAAAGAAAATTAAACAGAAGCAAAAAAGTCAACAGATTGCTTAACAGAGGTACTAGACAATGAAAATGTAGCAACATTCCTTGTCTAACCTTTCCTTTTTCAATTCCCCTGTCATAAGAGCTGTGAAGTTGCAACACAGCACATCGGCCAAAAGAGAACTGAGTTTGTTGCTAGTTAAAGGTGCTTATATACTCAGTGTTCATATAATTTGAAAAATATGATAACAATCATGATAGAAAACACGGGGGAATCACTGAAATTCAGGCTGAGGAAGTATGACGGAGTGCAGAATACATACATCAAGAATAGTAATTATGTGAAGGGGGGGACAGGGCGGGGCGGCGGGGGAGGGGGGGGAAGTTAAAATGGAACATTGGGAAGAACCCTAAATTAAGCAGATTATTGACCTGATCAGTGTTTCCCATTGCCAGGGGTTTTTTTCATTATGTATGATCATGTACATTTTCAAATCTGTACATGAAAGAATATTTTCTTTCCAAGTAAAAGTCATCTACATTTGATTATGTCTTAGAGAGCATCAGAAGTGTGATCCAATTGAAATTCAATCATCTGATCTCCAAGGATACTTCTCAAAACAAATAGACAAGATATTATTGTGATATAAATCTCCTTTTAATAAAAATTTTCTGCATCTCACCCTGCTGAAAAGCAATGCTTCTTGGCTAAACAGTATTAATAGCAATATTTATGTTAGTTTTTCTAAGACAAGACATGAAGCACTATTAGACTATTGAAGAAAAATGCTGATGATTTTTATTTTTTTGTTCTGAAGGCAATTGTTCAATAGATAATTATAGTTTATTTAATCAGTCATAGTGAAAACAAATGAAATAATAAAATGACAGATGCATTTGGGGTTTTTATGACCTGATGTTTGATCACTGATGTCTTTATTTTCCTGACTTTTTTTTTCTTTCTTGTATTTTTGTAATCCCAATCTTAGAGTGCTGTAGCAGTCTTATTTCTATGCCTACATCTGACAAGTTCACAATAACTTGGCAGTTATAGTGTCCATCTCTTGGCCTGCTCTGACTGACAGCCCGGAAGTAGCCATTTAAAATGTGTCAGATTCTCATATCTCTGTTTGAAAGGTAAAGTTAAACAGTTTTTCTAGCAGTCTGCATTAAGTCTTGAATTTTAACAAATCAACTGGTTTGGCTGTTGTACCAGCGTTTTGTCTCTGCAAAAGTACGTAATTTTATCTTTGCACACTAATGGCTTAATGAAAACTGTTGCAGCTGTTCATTTACTTTGGGGCATATGATAGCTCAAAGTAATTTTTTACAAAAATAGACCTATTCTCACTGGCGATACTCTTATATATTAAGTCATTATTTTGCATTTGCTCCATGGTGGAATGGACAAAAATGTTCCATTGTCACAAACAACGCTCAGGTTGTTTATAAAAATAATAGAACAGTAGATTCAAAGTCCTTGTAGAGAATAATATGGTCTCATCAGCTTTCATATATTTATCTAATCTTTCAATCAACAAACGCTGTATTTGTATTACAATAGCCTTCTATGTATCCAATCAGAATTGAAGCACCATCATGCTGGATGCCCTACAAGTCTATACAGTGATACTGTTCTTGCCACAAAACCTTATAAATGGAATAAATAGAAGCTTCTAGCGAAAATGCAGCTATTAATCTAGATGCAGCTATTAAACACTTGCTGCATATAAACATCCAGTTTCATGGCCCAGAAAGCATTATATGACATCAGAATAGAAATCAACTTGTCCTGACCACTGAGTTGCTCACATTGTTATGTGCTATTACAAGTGTTCATTAACACAGTACAAAAGGAATTGTCTAAATGAAAGTAAATCCCCAGACTAAAATAATAAATTCATGAGACCCTTTGAAAGAAGATGTGGGGGTGAGGAGGCAAAAGTTGGTGCCAGCTACATTGGGAGTATGCATATTTTGACTCAAAATCATAGAATATCCTGAAACATCAAAATGCAAATTTAGGGCCTGTATATGCTGGTCAATCACATTTATCAGCTTGAAGAGCAGACAGTTCCTGAATCGATCCAGGCGTCTGCAGTTTGGCAAAGTATTTATCGTTTATTGCCCATATTTAAATCTTTCCTATATATAGGAGTAAATACTGGTTATGTTGTACTTGTCTTTATACACACACACACATGCACACACTCTGCCTTAAATTAAACTAGACTTAATAAGAAGATAATATTTCCTCACTTAAGGTACTTTTTGACGTTGCTTGCGACTGACTGAAAGACTCCATTATTCCACACCTGCCCTACTTTTGTGCTCATCCTCCTTCTCCTGACTCTATTTATTTACAACTGTTTTCTAAGAGGGCTCTAATATTAATCTTCCAACCTTACACAATGAATTACTTCACCTCAGGTGTTTCCTAAATTTTCTTGTTATTTTCTGAACTTTTCAATATCTTGCAATATAAAAGAGATTTGATTTGATTTGATCTATACTCCCCGAGCAATACAGAAAGCAAATACAC
Source organism: Hirundo rustica (assembly GCF_015227805.2). NCBI lineage: Eukaryota > Metazoa > Chordata > Aves > Passeriformes > Hirundinidae > Hirundo > Hirundo rustica. The sequence goes on along the minus strand of NC_053488.1, from coordinate 29,762,056 downwards.
TCTGTGACCTGATGATGTTCTGTTTAGCTGAAAAATCCACCACTCCTTTTCTTTCATTAAGAAAGTCCATTATAAACTTTTATTTTACTTCTTCACCATTATTATAACATGGACAATAATCTATGTGAAGACTTTGGTGTATTTTTTGTAATGTAGCATCTCAAAGGAAAAATGGGAAAACAGATCTGTCCTGACAGATTTTTTTCAGGTCACCTATGGTTATGGAGGAACCCTGCTGTATTCCTTCTGCATATTTTCTGAACAGCTGCCATTTTATTTTCTCCTATTCAGAAGCTAGAGACAGAAGATCTGTTTTACCTACTCAAGAAGAAGACAAGTAATTTAAAATCTCTTACATGATAATCATTTTGTACAACTTTTTATGCAAATACATAACAAAGAATATGGTCACCTTGTGGAGAGGTGAAGTGCCTTTAAGTATTTTGACTGTGAATATCTAATGTAAGATACCAAAATATCTTATTTTCATTGTCACTGACAAAACATTCTAATTTTGTAGTAGACCCTGAGTTTTATAGTAAACGCTAATTTTTTAGTAGATTCTTTATAGTAACATACCTTCTCTCTGTATTGTGTCTATCAGTGTACCCACTGATTCAGGATTGAATTTGAATGTCTCACAATCTCTTAAAACAGCTGAATGTAAAACATGATACGCAGTTAGCTTTCACAGCATTTTCAAACCTTAAAATCAGGATCACTATTGTGAGTATTGGTATCAGCTTGAACTATAATAAGGATAAAATCAGAATGTGCTTAAATTTAATCATACAGGGGAATGTAGTGATTCTCATTAAATTCAGCCTGCTAAAGAATCTGCAGAAGATGAGTAATACTGATAATTAAAGATGAAGAGAAGTTTTACTAAAGATACAATCGAAGAGATTAAATGTGCTGATGTAGACACTGCACAGACATTGCAATAAATATCTTCAGTTTTGAAATACTGTGTTATAAAACTGGAAGCATATTACCAATTAATTATTCTGTGCATGGGTTAATATATAAAGGTATTGGGGTTTAGGTTTAGTTTTGGTTTTTTATTCTTTCCCTATAGAATTTTTCCTCCCAGTAAGTTCCTAAGAGACTAAATCCTGATGCTTAGAGGGTGCTTGACCCACACAAAAGAAGTGTCGAGGGCGGTGGAAGATCACTTAAGCTTGGGGGAGGGAAAGGCTCAGGGGCTCCTGGAGTTGAGTGTGCCCTCCTCCTGCACTTGGCGTTGGAGAGGATGGTCAGGAGACTGCTGACTGCGTGAAGAGATCACTGTTAACAGAGGGTCCAGTCCTGGGAATTCTACCACCATCCATCATCTGCCGGAGCACCCAGGAATTCGGAGCTCCTCTCCTGCCCTGCTGGAGCTGGGTCAGCCCTGTCCAGCCGTCGCGGCTTCTCCAGCACTGCTCACTTTGCCTGCCGGGACAGCGCTCACCCTGCCTGCTGGGGACAACCCGCTGTTTCCAGCCATCAGCCCCGGAGAGTCCCACCATTTCAGCTTGGTGCTCTTGGGGAGGGGCCCAAGAGATCAGACTGCCCTGGGCTCGTGAGACAAAGCCCCTCGAGGTTCTTGGTTCTGTTTATTATTATTATTATTGCTGTAGTTGTTGGTGTTTGTTTGTCCTGTTATATTTACCAGTAAAGAACTGTTATTTCTTTCCCCATAGCTCTGACTGAAAAGCCTCTTTAATATTCTAATTATATTAACTTGGAGGGCAGGGATTGGAATTCCCCATTCATAGAGAGGCCCCGCCTCTCCCTAGCAGACACCTGTCTTTCAAACTGAGACAAAAGGGAAGGGAAGCTGTAACTCTGACCTGCTTTAGTTATTCTTGTGAATATATTTGTTTGCTTTCTTTTGCTCAAAATTGCAATCCTTAACAACATTAGATTCTTTTCTAAATTAATGAAAACTTTGGATTATTTTCATTTTCTTTTCAGAGGGATGAGAAGCACCATACTGTGTTCTGTAGAGTTTTTTGATTAGAAGATGTTTTAATATACAAATTTGTATGTATAGAAAAAAAACCCTAGTGACACAGCCATCAAAACAAGATCTTCAGTACAAAATATGAAGCTCTGACCCTTAAAAATCTTAGAACCAGTTCAGAGTTTTTCTACTTAAATTCCTTCAAAAGCAAGAATGAGGTATTACTGGAAAATAAAGGCATGTATTGAACTTAACTAAAGGTTGGAGCTATTTAAGGAATTTGCAAAGTCAGTTTGGGCAGCTCCTCTCCTTACCCAGCAGAGATGACTTTCTTACACCCAGCAGGAAACAAAACACTGATGTTGTAGCCATACCACAAGACATATGTGCTTCTTTTGACCAACAAGCTCCTTTTGAGCAATAAGCATCAAGTGAAATGATATTGCCTTTGACCATGTGTATGTAGGGCTACCTCTAAAATCCATATGCCAGATAGTTTATGGTAAATTTGGTAACATGAGTTACTCAAACACATTTTCTAATATCTCTGAGAATAGGTAACTTACTTCCAGACTGGAGGTGTGGTGTCCAATTGGATGAATCATCGAGAAGAGTAGAGGGTTTTAAAGAAGTTGAACTATGTGAGTCCCGGTACCTCAAGAGTCACCAAGCATTGAGAAAGACTTAGGGAGTGCTGAGAAATTCAAGGGTTCTTACTTTGCGATTGCATTGCCTTTCTTGGTCAGTGTCTGTATCTTGAGACAAATCAAGGTCCTTCAAGCCTTCTGTCCACTGATATTTTGGAAGAGAATATTGTTCAGAGATACTGAGTGGTGATTTGAGTGAAAACCCTGGGCAGAAGAGTTTATTCTATGTGCATAAGTAATAATTACACAGAGAAAATGGAACTTTTTTGTGAGAGACCAGCTGCTGTGGAAATGAACCACAGAGCTGTTTGCTAGATTCTAGAAGCATTGCATAGTGCACAAACTGTCTTTTGGTACAAATTCTGTGTTCCAGAATTTTACCCAATGTTTTTAAACCTGTATCAAGGTATGATTCATTATTGGTCATTTGCTTATTTAAATAGTATTTTCTTAGAGATATCGGGCTTTAAAACAGCACCACAGAAGTCTACAGAACTTCTAAAGATGCTACCTAGAATAAGAAATGCAGAAGCAGACATGCTTATCTCAGACTCATGCTGTTAAGAAATTAAATAATATTATATAATCTGAATATTGTTTTCCAAATCCAACTTTGTTCAGTGAATTGTTCCTTACTTGTTTCACAAGTAAGCACAAAAGCAGAACACATGAAGCTGATATTTATTTGAGTGTCATGGCTGTGTGGCTCATAAAGAAGCCTCTTCTTTCTAACATGTATATATGTTCACTACAAAATGTATAATCAGTCCTTTCAATTTTCTTCACTAAAACACAGGAGTGAAATATTGACTCTCTGAAGGCAGCTTCAAATGTTATGTATTTCTAGGATAAAAATTTTACTTTCTATGTTTTTTTGAAAGTGTCTGATTCAGTTTTAAGAATAACCTGTTTCTCTGTGGAAATTATTAAAAAAAATAAAATTAGTTAGCCAAAATTAATTACTATCATTCTAAAAGTATATACTAAGTCTTCTGTAGAGTCCTCTGTAGGAATTTAGAGTATTATATGCTTTTCTTTATTCTAGTCATCTGTGGGTTTCACGTTGACATGCTGGAATTTGTGCCTAGATGTATCCAAACATTTATACATAGCTTTTAATATTTTGCATTTCCCACAAGATTTGATGTTCATTTGGTTGAACATGAAGTTAAGAAATATTTCTAGAAATGGTAGAATAGGATTTAAGGAATTTTTTTTCATTTCTTTGACTCAATCTTAACATGAACAAACTTAGTGAACTGAGCTGCTCATTAATAATCCCTGAAATAAAATGTGACTGCTTGGCACTTAGTACAGCACTTTGGAATACAAAAAGAAATATAAATCATCTCTTGCTCTTAATATTCTAGTATGAGCTATTTTTTTTTTAAGTGAAATAAAAAAAAACAGGATAAAATATGGCTTTAGTTAATCTGAAAAGCTTGCAATGACTGTTAATATCTGTGGAGTGATTATAGCATTCACTGCTCAGAAAGAAACTGAGGCTTGTTTTTCAGTTTTTAAGTACCACATATGTTTTCATCACATTTAAATTTTGGGATTTGCATGCAGATGTGATCATTATGCAGTTTTCAGTCTGAGCACAAGTATCTCACATGCATAGTCATATTGCAGATGTTACATCTCTGTAATTTCTTCTTTCAGAATAGCATGCTAAAATTCTCCTGGGAGTTTTACCATGTATATTGCAGTAGGCTGGCACACTCCCACCAAATTTTGAGTGAACGTAGCAGTCCCTTTTTATATGAAAAGCATCTTGCAAAAGGCAGAAAGCAGTGAGTCATCATAATTGTTTTCTGTACCTACATCTTGCAAAGCAGTACACACTCAAACATCTCTTAACTTGAGAGATGGTAGTTTCATAATAAGTGGTATGCTAAGAATTGGAAAAGTAAATTGTCACTCTCAGGAATAATATTGTTACCACCAAATCTTACTTACTTGTCTTCTAGTACTCAGTGCTGCAAGTAGAGTGTTTGTCTGACATGATGAAGCAATATCAGAGCTGGGACAGCTGTCATATTGGAGTTAAAGCAACCCATCCACACCATACCTTCATAACCTGCAATAAAATCTTCCTAAATTCTAACTTCCTCTGTTGTTAGCCACAGGCTAACAGACTGACTTCAGGCCCTCCACTGGAGCACTCTGGCATAAAGTGTGTGCCTGCACTGTGTAGCTGAATGGGAGATGTTCTGCACTGGTGCTGTTTACACCTGCTCTGCCTTACAGGCACTGTGGCTGCAGGCAATTAACCAAAGCTGAGAGCACCAGCAATATAAAGTGAATTTAGCAACAGGAGGGGAGCAAGAAGTTAATTTTGCAGCTAAAATAAAAGGAGTCCTTTAAATCCTTATCTTTGGCTTTGGGGAGATTGACAAATAGTTACAACTCTCTAAGGGGGTGGTTTTGAACACAAGACTAAACACTGGCTGAAAGGCTCCTCTGCTGAAAGAAAATTGGGAAGGGAAGGAAAGGAGAAGGAGAAAGGTTTTAAAAGGTACTTGTCTCTAAGAGTGAAAATACCAGGAAGATCAAAGCTTAAAACTCAGTAAGTACCTTCTGAGCATTCATCTCCACAGTCTTAAGGAAATAAACATAGCTTGTTACGCTACTGGTAGAGAAAAATATAGAAAGGCAAGCTAGAACCTTTAACAACATAGATTAAGGTTCAGATGGAACAACAGAAATCAGTTAGAATACTAAGGACACAGTAAATAAAATTAATATAAAATGAATGTTTCTGTTCACCACTGCTAATAATGCTAATAATACTGATAAAGATACTGTTCAATTTCTAGGTCATTCTGTAGGATACTGTCCTGGTTTTGCCTGCAATACATGTGCTAAATATGAATTCCAGGTTTTATAGTATCTATTCTTTTTCTTGCTTCTTCTCTTGTTAATTATATACACATCAAGAGAATAGAAAACATGCGTTCTTTATTGTAATAATTATTAAACAAACATCTCATTCTGCCTGAGAATGCAGTTGTTTCCTTACTACCCTACAACCTCCAGCTGTGAGCTTTCAGTCTTATAACCTCTAAATAGTAGGGCGATCAACATGTAGCTGCTAGAACAAGTGGTAGCGGTAATGGGTAATTTTACCATTTAGCTAATGCTCAGTACTTTGGTACAGTGCTAAAAGCTCAGTGCTGTTTGCCTCATCCTGTTGTGATCTACAACGTAGTTAATAGCCATGAATGGTGATAAAATCCCATGGAACTTTTAATCAATTATTGCACATGTGTTAGTTCACCTGCATTGCCAAAACAGAAACTTGAAAATTTCTTTTTGCTGTTTTAGCTTGCTTTTCTAGTAACTAATTTTCTGTGTTGCTTGCATAAAAAAGACTGTCTGTTCAGGCCCTAAGAAGTTTGATTGCTAGTGATAAGAACAAATGCTAAGTGGCTTCCTTGTTCTTTCCATGATATAAGAAAATACTCATTTATTTCTCTGAAATGCTGTGTTTGCTTAGCATAAGATCTATTCCTAATGTCACGGTAAAAAAAATTGAAATGGTAAAATGAAAGGTTTTTTCCATAATTTGTACTATTATATGATGTTACAGAATTTTGAAAATGTATTATCAATTATCTTTTTCAATGTGCAGTGGTTTGAATATTACAAAATACTGTAGAAAATAAGAAATTAATTATGAAATTTTAAAAAATCTATTCTAATTTTATGGAGCTATAAATTTCAAACTGTACCTGTTTTTCACTACAATGGATAAGTCTGCTTTCTGAAAAACTTCACAAAATCACATTACATAAATAATACCTTTTTTTTTTTTTTTTTTTCCACCTTAGTTGGAAAGAACTTCTACCTTGTAGTGAAAAAGGTGGGAAAGAATAAGATCTCAGAAACCTTCTATAGCTAATCTGACATACTCAGAAGAAATCACATAATTTACACTGTTACACATTGTCCTTGCATATGTTGTGCTTCAGTTAATTTAGCCTTACTATATGTTTTCCTGATGTATAATGGATATAAACTTTTACCTCACTCAGAATCATTAGAGAAATAGTCTGCAAAATTGCAGGTGGTGTACCCTAACTTCTACACCCTTGGTAGTTTCCAATGTCCTAAATTAAGTTTGAAGCAGGAAGCAATAACTTACAGTTATAATAGTTGGTTACATTTTTGGTTTTCCTGTACAATAAGATATTTTCTAAGGAATTTTTATCTCCTTTTCTGGAATAAAATACTTTGTCCAAATTTAAGCACAACATAAGAATGCTGTGTGTGCTAGTCATAAAATTTTTGGGAGCATTTTTAGGTTTTTATTTGTGAGAAAGGTGTTTATTTTAAGCTTCTTTAAAACTGGTAGAAATATTTAAGTATGTTTGTTGTCAGTTTTAAAGGCTTCAGCAGGATGTTATCTTGTAAAATCATTGTTCTGTTTCTCTTTTGAATAATTAAGTTAGTAATAGAAGGTCATGTAGTCTCACTTCCTGTCTGAGCTGCAAAGCATGATCAGCAGCAGACATGGAGATTTGTGAGGTACTTGCTGATCATTTCCAAGATCTTTCAGACTTTTTAGCACAGAGGGAGATTTTGAGTGTGTTCAGGCAAAAACTTTGTCATGTTTCTGCAGTTGTCATCTCTATGATGCTGACTTTTGTGGAAAGCCAGCTGATAAATCCCAAGGAGTTAGAGAATTAGTAAATGTTGACCTAACTGATAAAGGAGAACTATAAACATTTTAGGACCAAAAAACAAGTGATTGTTTTTTCTCAAAGTTCTTGCTGGTGGTCTTTGAAGTTGTTACTGGGTTTTTAAAGGACAGTAAGGTGTTGAAGTGGGGCTTTGGAGATAGAAGTGTATATGGACTTACACCTTATATACCTGCAATAGGTCATGAAGACTTAAATGTGTCATATTAAAGGTTAAAAATCAGAAAGGATGAACATTTGGATGCATCAAAAGAAATAGTTTAGACAAAATTTTTCCAGAAGCACAATATTTAAAGAAAGAGCACGCAAAAAAACTACCTATATATTAGCAGAATGTTTTCATAATTTTCCAAAGGAGCTGGAAGTTACAGAAGAGGGAAAAACAACTGACCCTTCTTTTTACAACCCCTCTTATATTTCATTTAATGTAACAGCTTGTATTGTATCACTTAAAGTGATGCATACTGAAATAATCAAAGTAGATTGCCATATTGAAATAAAAGCAGAAAGTTGTTTAGTATGCACAGATTGATTTTTAAGTCTTCTTCCGGTACAAAAAAAAATAATTGGAATACTGAAATACTTTTGTATTGTCTGAGATTTATTGCTATGTAGTCGTTTAGTGGTAGAAATTATTTTTCAATTACCTTAACATCTGACCTGTTCCCAGTTGCTTCTGAGGAGTACATATAAAAATCCTCATGCCTACAGGGAAAATGGTTCAATCTATTTTCTCTAAAAGAAATGAGTTTTGTATTGTTGTAAAATGGATGACAGATGTTACTACTAATAAATCCGAAGAGAAACAGTTCTATTATTAGAAGCACATATAACCCTGGCCCTCTCAGTCAATTGCTTACATTACTTCTGTAGTGTAGGGCCTTCCACTGAGTTTTAATTCGCCACTGGACACATTCACGTGTTCCGTAATCAAGCATTCTGTTTTCTTCATTTGTACCTTCTTCATGCTACTCAGCAGATGTTAAGTCTGTTGACAGAATTGGTGTGGAGGTTTATTGTGGTTACACTGGTTATGATGTACTTGACATATAGATTGTTATGCTAAGCTTACTTGGTCACACTGTCTGCTCAAAGGCAGGAACTGGCTCTCCACAGCTGTTAGACTTCATTAACTATTCTTCACAGAACAGTTTGTGATGAATTTACTAGCAACAGACATAACATGAAACTTTCTTCTGTTCTTTCTCTGTTTCTCTTCCCCTACCCACTCGCCTGACATGTTGACTCTCGGCCCTTCTGGCAATCATGCTGGTCTATTCAAACATTATCCCAGAATTCATTTAGGTCCATGACTTCCACCTATGCTGAACAGCTGTTTTTTATGTACAAGCTGGTGAAGTATTCCACTGGAACTGAAATATCACAGGTTAACTAATTATGATTTTCATTTGCAGAAATTTCTTCTACAAAAAATTAGAAAAAAAAACAAAGCAAAATCAACTAGAAACAACCAAGGCTCATAATTTTATAAGGTCAGGAATGATTGATGATCTTTGATTAGATGGATAGAAGTTGGTGAAGAAATTGCCAATAACTGTGAAAATAAAAAGCTTGCCTATACTATACCTAAAATCAGTTTAGTATTTACTATGCGAATGTTTAAAAATATTATGGACCACGTTTTATTTGTAACTTAAATATATTCACTCAGACTCTAGAGTAACAGATTTCAATTACATTGCCCATTTTGGATTTTGATTCCATTACCTTTTTTAGATGTAGCACTGAATTTCCTAATTATTTAAAACAGTGAAAAAGTAGTTAAAATAATTATCCTGTGCTTAGATGTGTGAGCTTTGATCTCAGTATATAAAAGAGTTTTTTAAAAAAACCAGTTTTTAACATCCTAAGTTCCTGTGCCCAGCCAGGATCCTTTTTCAAGCTGCTGACAATATAAACTGCAGTTACTTGAATTAGTCAAGTTGCAGCAAGAGTTACAGCAAAGCTGAGTAAAAAGCTGGGTATAGTTCTATGTCCAACATCTTATGAATGAATTCCCACGTCACTCCTCATTTACAGGTCCGTGAGAAATATTAGCTGTTGTTGGTAGACAAATGTGAAAGTGGCACGTTTAAAGTAATCTCTCTCTTTCCGTCTTCTGGAGTGCCTGTTTGGGTATACTGCATTCAGGTCACAGTGATTCACAATACCTCTTTCAAGGCCATGTGAATATTATTGTGAAAAATGTGTTGGAGGAGCATAGGACGGGAGCAAGCTCCCAGCAGATGAGAGCGAGCACTGCTTTACATCACCTCTGTGCAAGCTCAAGGCAGGGCCTCTGCCATGCTTCAGAGCATGCTGGGGGTGTTGAGCATTTTCTTCCACACAAAAACTCAGAGTACAGACATTATCTATCATTTCTAATAGTAGCACTTGATATTATATCGTGAAGCATGTTCAATCACAGACTATTCCCACTTACTTCATCTTAGGGCAGCAGCAAAATATTTCAGGTAGAACTGAAAGTTGCAGGCCACGGTTCTAAAGACTGGGTTTGGGTGACAAAATGAAACTTTGATGTCATGGATCTTCAAGTCTTTATGAGATGGAAACCTTGAAATGTTGACTACCTTAGCCATGTGTATACTATAAAGTGTTAATGTGACGTTCTGTGTGACTCCATGCTTATTCGAGGGGTTTGGGGTTTTTTTATCAGCAGTGGTTATTCAGCTTGCCAGAGGACTGTGAAAAGCTGGATTTTAAGCAATGAGTTGATCTGCTTGGGAGGAAGGCCTTCTTTATCCTTGTAGACCATAAGTCAACGGTGTTTTCCCCTTGTAGCATCTCTGTCTGGATAAAGAACCTATTTTATGTGGTGAAACACGACCCCAGCAAAAAAGTAATTCCTATCTACTCCCTTTTCTTCTTTTTCCTACAGCTGTTCTCTGCTAACAGATCCCTGTTAGAAGATAGGCATCTTCTCAGTATCTGTGAAAGAGAAGGTTGCCAAAAGTAGTGACACACACAAGTAGTGAGAGGGATTCCTCTCTCATATTCAAGCATATGAAGGCCGAAGTCTAGGGCACACCCACTGTGCACTCCCTGCATAGCCAAGCAGTCAGAGAACATCATCATCTACTCATAAAAGAGCTACTTTCTTTCTTCTGTTAAAGGTTCATACATTTTCAGAGATGCCACGTGTTTTAACTTCTGCCAGTACATTGGATTGATTCTTTCGTTTATATATATATTAGGAGTACATGATACAAGGCATTGTTTTATGTCTTACATCTTACAGTGTTTTCTTAACTGATAGACATATGTTCATAGTGGTGGTAAGACTAAATAAAGCAAGCAAAGAAAACATAAAAATGGGGAGCTACTGTGTCTATTGCTTTTTTACAGTCACCTATCTGTAATCATGTAAGCATTATGAATGTTGTAAGCATGCTCTTCAGACCAATGAAGATGAGTGCTGCATTGGATGTAGGAAAAAAGGTTCAAATTTTGTATAAGTAACACTAGTACAAAACTGAATAGTACTGAATTTCAAGGGAAATCTTCTTCAACTGCATTTTTCCAATTTATTTTCTGTTTTGGCAACATATCTCTTTTTTTCTCTGTCACTTCAGCTATAATAGGACTTCATACTTATATTTGCTGTTTATTGAAATGATGCAGTAACATTCAAATTGTTATGTCTGTACAGGTGCATTTTTGTGCTGGGCACCAGAAAAGCAGTTGAAATGCATCGACACTGTTTAATTCACTGCACCAGAAGTACTTTTAACATTCTGAATGAAATATATTTTGTTAAAACTCAAGGGATACAATTTCATAACCCTTATTCCTCATTTCTTTCTTTTAGGGACTTAAAAAGTAGGTCATTTGGGGCATCTTTCTAACCACCGACTAAAGTGAAAATATCCCCTTTCTCTTTCTAAACTGTACGAGTTTGATGCCAAGCTAGAAACGCAGAAAATAGTGTAGTTCTCCTTTAAAAACATTACTTTATGAAGTTAGTGGTTTTGACAAATTCCTTTGTCAGGTTCTTGAATTCTGCAGCTGTGACATTAATGCAGTTAGTATAGTTTATAGTTGACCATTTGGACTACAGAGTTTGTAGGCTGCATTAAAAAACATTAAGGAAGATTACGGCATTGAGGGAACAATTCCTTGAAAGCAGTGTAACATCAGTAACCGAAATGGCCATGATGAGGAAGAAGGGGGAGGCAGACTGTGTGGTTTGAGAACTCATTTGACAGGCTTCTCTCTCTTGCTCTTTTGAATGCAAGAAAACAAGATGCTTCTACCCCATTCTCAAACTGAGATGTTGTAACTTGATTGCCATGATATATTGCTTTGTACTCAAGAATGAGTACAAGGTAACTACTTATAGAAAGTGTCTATAAACACAGAGTACTAATGAGTAGAAAAGATAAAAAGAAAAGGAAAAGAATGGGTTTATATGTTCTGGACCAGTCAGTATATTCAAGCTACTAACAAGTGCCCTGGTGTACGTATGAACCTGCTGCTCATCTCATTATTTACCTCACCGTAAAGCTGTATGTGATGTGAAAAAGAAAACTTGAAGAAAAGACTGCCTGCATTGCACTTCCTTCCCCTTTATTTTTTTTTTTTAAAAAAGTAAGGAGGATGTAAAAGCACAAATATTTGTATGTTAAAAATATTGACCTGATAGAGCAAGCATGGTTTTTTGTTTTCCTAATCTTGATTCTTGGCAAGCCCCAATTTAACCCCGATTTAGTGTAATCTAAATCCTAACCCTGTCTGGAAACTAAGCCTTAAATCAGAAACAGTAATCCGGGAAATTCATATTGCTGCCCTTTGCAGTCCCTTTGTCTTTTATTCACCAGTATAAAAAATAGAGTATTTTCCTTGTGAATATTTGCATGTGGAAATATGTAGGATGCTGTATTCTCTTTGCTTCAGAAGTTTAGCATTACTTTTCCTAAATATATGATATTCTGCTCTTAAAGCACTACATTCTCTGCCTTTGTTTCGTTAGCTCAGACTCTGAATCCTCGCATTGGAGATAAGGGATGTCTGGTAGGGATGCTTGGATTCCCTACCTTCTTTCCTTCTTTCCTTCTTTCCTTCTTTCCTTCTTTCCTTCTTTCCTTCTTTCCTTCTTTCCTTCTTTCCTTCTTTCCTTCTTTCCTTCTTTCCTTCTTTCCTTCTTTCCTTCTTTCCTTCTTTCCTTCTTTCCTTCTTTCCTTCTTTCCTTCTTTCCTTCTTTCCTTCTTTCCTTCTTTCCTTCTTTCCTTCTTTCCCTCTTTCCCTCTTTCCCTCTTTACTTCTTTTTCCTTCTTTTTCCTTCTTTCCTTCTTTCCTTCTTTCCTTCTTTCCTTCTTTCCTTCTTTCCTTCTTTCCTTCTTTCCTTCTTTCCTTCTTTCCTTCTTTCCTTCTTTCCTTCTTTCTTTCTTTTTTCCTTATTTTTTTCCTTATTTTTTTTCTTTTTCTTTTTGTTTTCTTTTTTTTCTGAGACACAGCTTTTTCTATTTCCTGTTACATTCCAAATGAACAGAACAGACATCCAAAAGTTCAATCATAACCAAATTTGGGCACACTGATGTTCAGATGATATGCTGTGCTCTAAACTATGGCACGCCTGTGTACAAATTTGAGATTAAACCCTTACTTTGAGGCTTGTGTTTTTATGAGTCATGACTCTAGAAATGTTAATTCTTGTTGTTCAGAATGTCATCGTTAAAGCAGAGTGAGAGGTATTCCATTGTTCATGTGAGTGAGACAGGTCACTTTGGGAAAAGCTTGCTATATGCAGTCTAATTTTGCAGATTTTAAGAACTGCTGAAAGGTACAAATTCATTTTTCCATTTTTATGTCCTTATGAAGATATCTAATTTCAAAGGCTCAGTGCGCTCATTTGTTAAAACAGAGAACTTATTTAAAGCTAAATGCTAATAACAATGAATGTTAACTGACTTAATGCAATGTGAAATTGCTGCTTCAACATTCATACAAATTATAATTCAGTCTAAGTGGCTCTATGTTCTGTTATATAGACATTACTTTGCAATTTGCAGGGTAATTGCATACAGAGCTACTAAACAAATTTATTTTCTTTTGTATCAAAATGTGCTTTGCACATCTCTTCAGTATACAAAGATACTTTGAAATGCATTGGTTTTGATGGGATGGTATGGACAGCTGTTCTTATGTAGAAGTTTTACTGATCATCTTATCAATGCCTAATTCACTTTCCTTGTCTGCTAAAATTGTGTGAAATTAAGGAGAACTCCCAACTGATACCAAGATCTATTTTTCTAGTGTAGCCATTACCCTGCTTTACTGATGTACAGCACCACTAAGAAAAAATAGCCATCTGTATATAGCAACTTTGAACAAAGAATCCCACAAAATAATTTATTATGTGTTCGTAATTACTTTTATTTGCCAAAATGTGCCTTGTAAAGTGTTTCAGTATGAATAATGTTTATTTGCCACTTCTCTGATGCTTTATATCTTTGAAATCCAATTTAATTTTTATGTATAATTAGAATTGGCTCTGGTTTTATTTTTCAATTCCTTTATATGCATGGTTCTTCACTAATAGTACAGAATACCAGCTTCACTGCAAAATGGTGATTTTAGTTCCTCCCCTAGTCTCTTTGATTTTGCTGTTCTCAATCCTGCATTCAGTTCAGTAGGAAGAAGAATGATTTTGAATAATACGGTCATGATGTCAAAACAGTGCAAATTATATGCTACTGCCATCTGGAATAGTGAAAATAAAAGCTTTATTTACACTGTTCTTTGAAATAATAAACTTTATTGTGGCAGTTTATCTTCAGTATCTATAATGTATTCTGAGAGTATTCCATGTGTGCCTTTTTATTCCGTGAGCCTACAGAATAACTAAAATTTGCCTGTGGCAAACCCATCAGTGAATCTTGAAATAGATTCAGTTCCTTTTCTTCCTGAATAGAGAACTGCTTCCATTTGCACTATAAGAATAATTGGTTTACATAAGCAAAATTTTCAAGAGGCACAGTCAAACACTATGAGTATGTATTTTAGTTAGGCTGATTTAACTACAGGTTTACATGACAGAATACTTTGTTCTGCATATGAATGTGAATTCCAGATTAATATTCTAGAACATGGATGTTTCAATGGTGAAAACAGTTAATATAAAATTAAATAACAAACATATTAACTAGTTTTTTTGGCAGCTGTCTGGCCTTGAGTCCTGGTGGTATTACCTTGCCTTTATAGTCTGTAATCCAAAACCAAAGTCATAACAATTTGCTTTGGATAGTTCACAGTTGTACTTAATATCTATTTCATAGTAATATTGTATTATACTGTAACTCAGAAGACTATTCACACTATTCAGTCTTTCTTGTTAAAACATGATGGTAATTTCCAGAGTGATCCATTAAGGTAGCTATGCAAAATTTAAGACTTCAAGACTCAATCTGTTTCTAAGCTTCTTGCTGCCAGCAGGGCCTACGCATGATCTGAAAGTAACGTTTTACAGAAAAATAAGTCAAAATGTTAAGAAGCTGGGGCACAAATCCTAGTTGAATATGACTTCTTCCTCTTTCTTTAGCTGTGTTGTATATTAGACGTGCAGGTTTACCACAAAGGATCAAAGCCATTGTACTGAAATCCTCTTATTTCTTTGGATCCAGCTTTTGTATATATGTAGTCTTGACAGTACGCCTTCATAGCTTGGGAAGTTTCTGAAATTTTATTAAATAATTATATCAATAAAAAACATTTTTAAATATTGCAACAGCACATTTTTTCTTTAAGATGAGAGGAAATAGAGTTAAGTGATGAGCAGAACAGAGTTTATAATATGTAGTTGTAGCACAGCTATGCTTTTTTCTACCAATACCACTAAAAGTATGTATTCTTTCTTTGGTAGAGAATGATTTTAATTTGTGGCTATTTTCAAGATTCTGCTCCAGCAAAATTACTGTTCACATAAAAACACTGAGTTTGAGTCTCTACCCTAAATGTTGTTGCTTTTATGAAGGCAAGGTCACCTCTATGACGAGTGCAGCAACATGTAAAATTACGTATTTTACATTTGTTTTAGGTATACTTATATTGAAATACAAATTTAAAGGCTAAAGCTAAAGTGCTTTTTCTGATCAAGTTTCTAGGAAACTGGCAGCAGGGACATTGTTTACAGAAGACAAAATCATAGAATCATAAAATGGCCTGTGTTGGAAGGTATCTTAAAGATCATCTGTTTCCAAACCCTCTAGAGTGCACAGGGATATCTTCCACTAGACCAGGTTGCTCAGAGCCCTATTCAACCTGACCTTGAACAATTCCTTGACAAGTTCAATTCCAGGTCACCTAGGTCTTTCCTGACCTCATCCTTACATAACCATACTTAATTTCTCTACTCTTCTTTGGTTGCCACCCATCCTAGCTTCAGCTGCCTGTCCATTTGCTTCTTTCCCTTCAGTCTGACCAACAGTTTCCTACTCAGTCCTGTTGTTCCCTTGCCTTCCTTGCCCAATTTCTTGTTCCTGGAGATTGCCAGCTCTTGCACTCTGAGGAGGACTTCCTTAAAGATCTGCTATCTCTGTTCTACTCCCTTGTCCCTGAGGGAAGTGTCCCAGTGGATCTTACTGGCTATCTCCTTGAAGAGCTGGAAGTCTGCTTTCCTAAAGTTCAGGGGCATAACTTAGTTCCTAGCCTATTCCTCAGGACTGCAAACTCCACCAATGTGTGATCACTGCAGCCCAGACTCCCTCCAATCTTGACATTCAAGATCAGCTCACTTATGCTGGTGCCCATCAGATCCAGGATTGTATCCCCTCTGAAGGTTTGCTGTCTGTTCCTTTGCTCCAGAAGGTATCCCTCATGCTTTCCAAGAGTCTCCTGGCTTGTCTGCATCTTGCTATGCTGCTTTCCCAGAAGACCTTGGGATGGCTGAAGTGCCCCAGCAGGACAGGAGCCTGCAAACATGATGCTGCCTGTAGCTGGAGCAAGAAGGCTTCATCAATAGGGTCACTTTGATCATGGGTCTGTACTTAAAACCATCCACAAGGTTCCCTTTGTTGCCTCAGTCCCTGATTCTTACCCACAGGCTTTTGACTTGCTCATGGCTGTTTTTCAGAGGCAGCTCTTCACACTTAGTCTACCTCCTGATGTGGAGGGTGACCCCTCTGCCTCTCTCTTTCCTTACCTGTCTCTTCTGAAGAGCCTGTAGACATCAATAGTCAAATTCCAATCACATCCCACCAAGTATCAGATGTGCTAAAATCATAACTTTCTAGCAGCACAGTGGCTTCCAGCTTCTGTTTGTTATCTGTTCTGTGTGCACTGGGTGAATAGTGTCAAATGGATTGAATAAGCAGACTAGGAAATACTAGGAACCACAATACAAAGCAAGGCAAGGTAATTTTGTAACATTCTCGCCTAAGGGTTCATCTGGTAACCTCTCTTTGTAAATGTTTTCTACATTGTTCAGATCATACACTGAAAAATAACTTCTGTGGAGTTCATGCAGTGATTGGAAATTACACTCGTGCAGTACTAAATGTGTGCTTTTAATGTCAGTGATGAAATTCAGCACCTTTAAGACATAACATTCAAAGAATGTGGCCTGTTTCTAAATCAATTGTATCTGTCATCCTAAAAAAAATATGTATTATATTATAAGTCACTAAGCCACAAGGACAGAGAAATCTGACCTTTTGATGGCCTCTCAAAATGACAGTACCAAGTGGCTTTGAGAAAGTCAAGTCTAATTTAAATTGTTGATGAATTGGAAACTAATTGACTAGAACTGAATATTACTTTGGAAGACCAGTATATACTATAGTTTAGAGCCTAATGAACATATTAATGATTAATAAAAAGTATTTTCTGGCCACCTCACATAAAATTGTAGTGGTACCAATGAATAAAAATATTGTGATAGTTGCTTTTCTCTTACTGTGGCTGAGATGCAGTTGTTCAATGATTTGATGCTGATGCTCAGCTTTGTTTCATAGAGTGTTTGATGATCTGTCATACTTGGTATCACTAAAGTGTAAAGACAGTTGTGAAAATCATTAATAAACTTAGAGGAAAAATGGTAATCACATCTTAAAAACTAAATCCACTGTGATAAGTCCTCCAGTTAGAAATTCCATTATTTCCCTGGTCCATTGGATATTGAATATCTGGGTTTATTTCAGATACCTGAAAGCCAGGTTGGATACCAGCCACAGCTGTCAAAAATATAACACTTCTAAGTATTTGAATGTTACATTGTGATGTTTCTCATTAAAAATTCATGAAGAGCATTCATTCAAAGAGATTCTATGCGTAAGGCAGATATGTCGTGGTGTCCTGTGTGCGCCTGGAAGCACTGGCCCACAGGCTAGCTCAGTGTCCACACCACGGCTCACGCGCTCTGGGTCGGGGCAGCTAGTCTCACAAGCCACCTCCTCCCCATGGGTACTTGGTTCCCCACACCCAGCGTAGGACAAGCGGTTCTTGGCAGCCACGGCAACAGTAAGAAGGAGGACTCTCTGAGCAGGGTATAAAGCTTTTATTATATGGGAGACCTGACAGGAGCTCCGCACCTGATTGTTGCTGCTCCAGAGAGCCCCGAGCAAAGCTTGAACATGCGCTTATAAATGGGGGAGGACCAAGGGGTGGTAACAGGGCAACAACCGATCAGCATAACTTGGGGTGGAACTGGGGGTGTAACCATGGAACAGGGGAACCAGTCACAGATGAGGAGTAGGGGATTTCCCAGGCACCAGCCTATCACTTGACACGCTCCCTGGAGCTTTCCAGAATTCAGGGAAGGGCCCCGGGATGACAGACAGGGCGCCTGAGGGGAGAGAGAGAGGATTGACAGGAACAGGTGTAGGGTAGGGTGATTGAAAGATAACAGAATGGTTATATAACAGGCATAGGGGGAAAAACCATTGGGGAAAATGGGGTACACGGAGCGAACCATTACAAAGAACTTCTTCTAAAAATACAAAACTGCTTACATAAAATACTTAAGAACTTAGTAGAACAACTCTCACACCACCACATCTTCCCTTTTTCTGTTTTTTAAGAGGAGGAGAACCAGAACGGGGGAGAAAGATACTCGGAGTCTGGATACATTTCTGCGAACCATTGTTGCTGGGTGGCCCACTCTTCCTGATGTTCCTCCTCTTCCTCAGGGTCCCCATCTTCCTCCGAGTCTTCCTCCAGCTCCATGCTCTCCTCCATATCCAGTGCCGATGGTACTACAACTCGGTTGACAGTGGGGGAGTCAGTGGTGCTCGAGATTAACTTAAAAAGCATTATTTTAATAATACCAAAAGATACCAGGACTAACATAAGAATAAACAAAATCAACAGAACAGTTTTTAAAATCGATCCCACCCAGTCCGATATTCCCCAGTTGGAAAACAGCCCACCCAGCCAGTCATTTGTTTCTTTTTTGATGCTCCTGACCATATCTCTGATCTTCTGGATGATGTCATATATGTTCTTGGCCTTAGATGACAGATTGAAACAGCAGAGTCCCTCAAACTCCTCGCACCGATGTCCGTGGAGGAGTAGCAGATAATCGATGGCTGCATGATTCTGCAGCGTGGCCCGCCTTGTTATTTCCTTGTGTGTTAAGAGGTTGGCCAAGGAGTTGGAGGTCAAATTTGCCTGCTTTGCCACCCAGCACTCTAGGTGTGCCCATTCAATTAGAGCCTTAGTGATTGATACCCGTGGAAGAAAGACTGTGATTGCTACTGCTTTTGATTTAGGCCAATGAATAATTTCGGAATCACAGTCGGCATCAAGCGCTGTTAAGTCTCTCTTCTTAACTGCCATTTGTGTTGAATTTTTCCTCTGCCAATCCATGAGGGTAATTTTGTTGGGTGAGAAGAAGCCCAACCGGCCGAAAGTGCAAGGGCCTCCTGTAAGACGAGGGGGGATGCCTGCCCATGCCCTGTCCCCGCAAATTAAAAACACACCCTTAGGAAGGGCCAGGGGGTCTGCATCATGGATGGTTGCCATCTTCACACGGGCAATTCGATCGCATCATGTTCCGGCAGTGTAAGCACCCTTAGTTCGATATACAAACTGAAAGAACCTCTCCTGGCCTTTAGTGGGGGGTAAACATAAACTGCGCACAAAAAGATGCATTTGAAGAACCCAAAAGCTCAAGCTCGGTGGGGGGTGAACTTAAAGGGGAAAGGGTTTTCTCCATAAAATAAATGGCTTTTTAACAGGGGGGTTGACCTTCAACAAAAGATTCAGGTGGGGACTGCCAGGACACGGACTGACCCTTGGAGGCACCTTCTTGATTGACTTGCTCGGTGGTCTCCAGGAGCTTTGATGGGACCTCCTTGGGTCTGAAAGGGATCCCCACAAGGCAGGTCGTGAGAGGGTTGTCTGCTGACGTGGCTGAGAGACATATATGATGTTGTCCCCTGGCTCTCGCGAGGGTTGCCCATGTGTTCGCCTTGGGCTGTGGGACAAGACATCAGCTGCTTGGGAAGCACAGGCTGATCAGCAGGCAGGCTCCGAGGAGAAGGTGGTGGTTCCCCGGAGATGGGGTTCGGACTCAGACGGGTTCCATGGAGAACTGAAACAGACTAAAAATAAATATATTAAAACGGGCTCAGGGGGTCAAGGAAAAAGGGAGCTCTTCCCACATGATGTCCTCCTTCCACTTCCGCCTCCATGCTGCCTGCATGACCTGGGGTGTTTTCTTATTTTGAGACCCTGAGACTTTCAGGATGTAGGGCCTCACCCATTTCGATGGTAACCACTTTGGTCCAGTGGGGGTGGACACGCAAGCATATCCACGACCCTACGTGACCAGTTCGTGAGGCCCTTACGCCTTTCCAGTCTCGGGGTTTCTGGCCATGGCCGGAGGCTTCTCCTTAACTGTGGAACTGATGACTTGCGCCGAAGTGATGCACGACTGGGGGGTTGAAACCCTCAAAGGAGCAGTTTAAAAAATTGATTGTGAACAAGGCTCTGGCCAGCTGGATTGAAGGTGGTTCTGTCTTTAATACTCTTTGCTTTTGATGGAGGACCCTTTTGATGTCTCAGTGGGTCCTCTCCACCACGGCTTGACCTGTGGGGGAGTGGGGGATGCCAGTCTTGTGTTCCACTCCCCATTGCTGCAGGAAGCTGCAGAATTGAATTCTTGGAGCTATACGCTGGGCCCTTGTCAGTTTTGAGTTCCCTCGGGATCCCCATGAAGGAGAAGGCCTGGACAAGGTGTTTAATTGCGTCCATGGACTTCTCCCCTTTGTGGGCGGAGGCAAAGACTGCTCCAGAGAAGGTGTCTACTGATGCATGGATATATTTTGCACGGCAAAATTCTGGGAAGTGAGTTACATCCGTCTGCCACACCTCACAGCTCTTAAGTCCTCAGGGCTTGACTCCAGCACTTAAGGTTGTTAGTGTGTGCTGGGTGCAGGATGGACATGCAGCCACGATCACCTTGGCCTGTTCCTGGGTGAGGTGGAACTGGCGAACAAGGCCAGGTGCATTTTGATGGAAAAGTTGGTGGCTGAGCTTCGCCTGTTCAAAGATGTTGGGCAATGGGGCCATTGCAGCAGGGGCAGTGAGAGCATCAGCCCTCCTGTTACCCTCCACAATGAACCCTGGCAAATCGTTGTGCCATCTTGTATGCATCACATAAAATGGTTGCTCGCAGTGAGAGACGAGCTTCATTAGCTTCGAGAGCAAATTGAAAAGTGCAATGTTGGACACTTCCTGCAATATAGCTTGTTCCGCCCTGAATACCACCCCCGCTCCATAAACGGAGTCAGTCACCAAATTGAATGGTTCAGAGAACCTCTCTAATGCCCGGACGACTGCGGCCAACTCAGCAACCTGAGGTGATCCTTCCACCTTGGCAACATCTGCCTTCCACTGCAGAGTCTGAGTGTCCTTCCAAGTCAGGACTGACTTGTGGGACCTTCCGGACACGTCAGTAAAGACTGTCAGGGCTTCAAGAAGCTTCCTGCTCTGAACACTTTTCAAAGACAACACAAATTTAGCATCCTGACTGAAAATTTTGTGGGCAGGCCGATGAATGGAAATTTGCCCTGTAAAGGAATCCAAGGCGAACTGCAGTGCTTTGTTCTCCTGAAGCAGGTGTTCCAGCTTGGTAATTTGGTAATTTGGCCCAATCTTAAACCAGCTGGAATGTGAATGCATGCAAAATCGCATCCGGCCAGCTCTCTGATCTGGGACCTTGCTTTCTGGATCAGCTCAGTGACCAACTCTTGTGGCCAGGTCATCCTCTTGGACCTTTGATGGCTAAGGAAGACCCACTCTATGATTAAAAGTGGATCCTCCCTGCCTTGGTCCTTCTTGGCGATGTCTTTACATTGAAAAATCACCCCATGGAGGTATGGCAATCTTCACATAATTATGAATTTGAAAGGCAGGCTCGGGTTACACCGATGAGCCTGCCTGGTGGACATGAGGTCCTGAACCTTTTCTAAGGGTTTCTTCGTCTCCTGGGTGAGGGCCCTAGGAGAACTTAGCTCCTCACCCCCTTTCAATAAATCAAAAAGGGGGCCAGGTCTTCGGTGGCAAGACCCAGCCAGGGCCTCACCCAGTTCAAAGCCCCACACAGCTGGTGGACATCAGCGAGGGTGCTAACCTTTACCTTGATTTCCAATTTTTGCGGAACAATGGTCCTCTTGCCGATTTCCAGCCCAAGGTATCTCCAAAGTGGCATCCGTTGAACTTTGTACTCTTACAGCTCGAACCCTGCAACAATCAATGCATCGATTGTGAGGTCAATATCCTCTATTATTGTTAATTTGGCGGAGGTCTTGAAGGAGCCACCACTTGTCCTTCCCCGGCTTTTGGATGACAAAAACTGGGAGAATTCCAAGGGCTGTTGGTCTCTATGATATGGCCCTTGGGCGATTGCTCCTCCACGAGCTCCTCAAGCGCCTTTAATTTTTGCTTTGAAAGCAGCCACTGCTCTATCCAAACTGGGGAATCCGTTAGCCAATTCAGTTTCTGGGTAGGGCACTTCTCAGCAACCCCTGCTCAAAAATCCTGTGAGGGGTTGGGTATGTCAATCTTGACCCCCCACTGAGCCATGAGGTCTCTTCCAAGCAAAGATTCCTTGTAGTTCTGAACGAAAGGGTGGATATTAGCCAATTGTCCTCTCGGCCCCTTAATTTGGACCACGCTTTTTTATTGCTTTGCCAATTGTATGCCCCCTACACCTTGAACGTGTCCTGCCATGTCCTGCAATGCCCAGTGTGACGGCCAGTACTTAGCAGGCACGATCGTCACATCCACCCCTGTGTCTAAAAGGCCCGTGATTTGGACGGCCTCCCCACCCACACTAAACTCACAGGCCACCTGGGGCCTTTCCTCAGTGATGGCCTGCACTGGGCAGACCACCGAAACTTTCTGGTTGTTGTTCGGTCCCCAGGTGGGTATCATTTGGGCGATGATCTGTCCCTTAGGTATATATGTTGGTGGGTGGGTGCAGCGCAGCCAGAGAACGAGGCTCCCAGGGTTGTTGACCAGCGTGGCTGGGAGTATCTCTATCTCCTGTGGGGTGTGTTTGCAGTCCCTAATAACTATGAACTCACCTTCGACTGCAAGCCAGGCACCCTGCTCCTCAGTGTTTACTGAAATGAAAGTCCAGTCGGTGTCCCTTAGGTGCAAGCCCTCAGAGAGCCGCAACCTGTAAGGTTTATAGATGGAATTGATTGTTAAAATAGGTAAAGAAAGGTCATGATTAGAAATAAATGTCACGTCCGGTAGTTTGTCTCCATTACTTTCTCTTCTGGAAGGAGGCAGCATATCATTGACGCTCTTGCCCCCTTTTTCTCCCCCCTTTGCCCAGTCCACCCTATTTATCTCATCATGCCAGGTGGACCTGCTCTCCCCCTTTAGTTTTTTGTGTTGGATCTCAGCCCCAGGGACCCATCTCCCCCACCTCCCCCTTTTTTGTTTTTAAAGCGTCGAGTTCCTGTCTCAGATGTCATTGGGAAGCCCAATGCCCTAAATCCTCTCATAAGTAGCAACGCTGCCTATTGGCAATGTAGGGTTATCTGCCAGCTGTTGGTGTCCAAGATTGTTGGTTGTTGTCGATGGCCGCAACCTTTGGAACTTTAGAGCGTTGATCAATGTTGCCTGCTTGCATAAATGGGACATTTATCTTGCACACCCGTAGCATTTCTGGAATGGTCGGAGGAGGATCTAAGGGGAGACTCTAGATCATATTCCAACAAATAACATTTGAATTGGCAAACACAATTTCCCGCAAGATCCCCTCCCTCACTGACTCATTCTGGACTTGGCCTTCAATGGCTCAGGTGAGCCGCTCTACAAAGTCCGTAAATGATTCATTAGGTCCTTATATAATCTTAGAGTAGAGCATAATTGGGCCATCAGGAACCATTCCAAAAAAGGCAGTCAGCGCACTGTCCCGTGTTGTCTGGAGTGCCTTAGGTGGAATTTCTGTGACTTGGTCTACCAGAGATCCCCATTGTCCCTCACCCACAAGATGTTCTAGGGTGAGGGCATTCCCGTTCTCATCAACTGCGGTTTCCGGGTCGACAAGGAGACCTGGCAGGGCGTCCCTCAGCAGCTCCTTCCATGCCACCTCCCAGAGGTTGAACTCCATGGAGTTCATGAGGCATGAAAACAGCTGCTTAAGATCTGCAGGGATGACCGCGGCACCACCAAGATTGGTGAGGAGAAGGCCTCTGAAATAGGGACTTTCCTGCCCTTAATCTCTGTGGGCCTTGCACAGGTCTCGGATGGTGGATTGCAGGAAGGGGTGGTAGACCGCACGCACATTGTGCCCTCCACGGGAGTTCTTATATACCACCGGGGCAAGGGACAGGACAGGGGAGGGTTGAAGCTGCTCCATGGGTTCAGGCCCCAGCTCCACATCTTCTGGATTTCCACCGTGGGAACCGGAAGAGGGGGTGTGGGAACCGGAAGCCCAAGAGGCACGCCTTCCGAGAGGGGGGGTGGTCTGTGCTGAAGATGATATCATGGGGTCGTTTACATGGGCAGGGTAGTAGAGAGGAGTTTTGGGAGGAGCCTTTGGAGAAGGCAGAGAGAAGGGAGGTACATTGTAGGGAAGGGGAGAAGCTCTGGGCTGGAAAGGGTTGGGTGATGGGTTGGCAGGAAGAAAGGGATTAAAGGAAGGAGAAGGGATGGGGGATGGTGATGACCCCGCCATGCGGTCGCCGCCATCTTGTGGTAAAGGGAGAGGGAAGCCATCTTGTGACTGGATCTCCCCTTCTCTATTAAACCTAACTTCGGGGTTGCGAACTGGGGAAGGTGAGGGTGGAAAGAACTCTCGAACCACCTGGCCAGGGCTGCCTGACAGATCCTGAGCAGTCCGGCCAGGACTACCCAGGTGGGGGAATCTGGGCATTTTGGGGGAGCCTGAGCCGGCAGGTAGAGTCCCTGCCACTCCCTTCAAAACGCCCTTCTGGGGTTGAGGGGTTTTGGGAGAGGGTATAGGAGAACCGGGTTATGGTTGTCCGCAACCAGGCCCTTTCTGCATTCCTTTTAAAGATTTGATTGCAGAACTAAGCTGTGCGACCAGATTAAAAAATTTTGCGGCATTTTTGTCTCCCGACCCTGCCAGTTGGACCATTTTCTTTTCTACAGAGCTCCAAAATTTTACACTGTAGATTTGGTCAGGGGACACTTGCAGGAAATGCAGGAAGAGCCAGTGGACAAACCACTTTAACTCGCCCTTTGAGATTTTCAATTGGGCATTTTGAACAATAGAAACAAAACTATAATACAGCCCCTTCTGGGCAGCGGAGAGTTTTGCACTCATCTCTCTTAAAAGATCTTACGGCCACCCTCACTCAGCTGATGCTCAGGCAAAATAAGACTAAAACTGAAAATCAAAACCACTGATGCTCTCTAAAACCGAGTGGGGGACCCCTCCCTCACACCTGGGGAGCTGCAAAAAATAAAACGGGTGAGCAGCAAATGCCCAAGGAGGGGCTGCCACCGTGCAAGCTAATCTTGCCCCAAACTAAAAGGGTAAAAAATGAAAGGAAACTGAAAATAGTCTCCAGAAGGGTCCCGAAACAGAGGAGAGAGGCTAACCCCTGATCCCCTGGGCTGCGCAGCCAGGATCCTCTATTTCGAGCATCCCGTCCCCAACTGGGTCTTTCCCTCCCGTGGAAAACCCTTCAAAAGTAAGTACCTCCCCCACAGGTGATACTTACCCCCTCCTGGAGCCAAGGAAACCTGGGGTCGCCAATCCCGTTGCCCGAAGAGGACTCCTGGGGTGGTGAGGAGCTGTCCTCTTCTCCCCGGAAATGCTCTCCGCAATGGAGCTGCTTCGACCAGGGGTAGCATGGCGTCCAAGGACTTTCTTCGGGCTTCTTCTTTGCCCCAGTCCGTGCCATGGAGTTCTCCTCGTGCTGGGGGGTGCCCCACATTGGGCACCACACGTGCTGTCGCAGTGTCCTGTGTGCACCTGGAAGCACTAGCTCAGTGTCCACACCGCGGCTCATGCTCTCTGGGTCGGGGCAGCTAGTCTCACAAGCCACCTCCTCCCCATGGGTACTTGGTTCCCCACACCCAGCATAGGACAAGATGTTATTGGCGACCATGGTGACAGTAAGAAGGAGGACACTCTGAGCAGGGTATAAAGCTTTTATTATATGGGAGACCTGACAGGAGCTCCGCACCTGATTGTTGCTGCTCCAGAGAGCCCCGAGCAAAGCTTGAACATGCGCTTATAAATGGGGTGGTAACAGGGCAACAACCGATCAGCATAACTTGGGGTGGAACTGGGGGTGGAACAGGGGAACCAGTCACAGGTGAGGAGTAGGGGATTGGCTGTATGATGGCACTCCTAGAGTTGCAGTCAACAGCTCAATGTCTAGGTAGAAATTAGTAACAGCTGGGGATCCTCAGGGATTTGTACTGGGACCAGTGCTACTTGGTACCTTTGTCAGCAACATGGGCAGTGGGATTAAGTGCTCCCTTAGCAAGTTTGCCAGTGACACCAAGCTATTTGGTACAGTGAAGGATGTGGATCAACCTTAACAGGCTTGTGAGGTGGAACCTGAGGAAGTGCGACAAGGCTGAGTAAAAGGTTCTGTACCTGTGTTGGGGTCATCATAAGCAACAATATAGACTTAGTGGAAAATGGATCAATACTTACTCTTGGGAGAAAGACAGTGTTGTTTGTGAATGAGAAGTTTGATATGACCCTGCAACACAGGGTCACAGCTCACAGCTAAGAAAGCCAACCGCATCCTGGGCTGCATCAAAAGAGGCATGTCCAGAAGGTCAAGGGATGTGCTTATATCCCTGTATTCTTGTTTTGTGAGACTCTCACCTGGAGTACTGCATCCGGGTCTGGGGCCTCCAACACAAGAAAGATTCTGATTAGTTAGAATGAGTCCAGTAGAGAAACACAAGTTGATGAGAGGTCTGGAATACCTCTTCTGTGAAGGAAAACTGAGAGCTGGGTCTGTTCAACCTAGAAAGGAAAAAGCTCTGGAGACCTTGTTAATTTTTGAGTACCTAAAGGGGGCTACAAGAAGGCTGGGGAGGGGCTTTTCAATAGGGAATGGGAGATTTACCCCGAGCTGAAGGAAGGTAGGTTCTGATTAGATCTTAGGAAGAAAAGCTTTACTCTGAAGGTGCTGAAGCACTGGAATAGGTTGTTCAGAGAAGCTGTGGAACACCCATTCCTTCAGGTGTACAAGATCAGGTTGGATGTATCTCTGAGTAACTTGGTCGAGCAGAAAAGGTTCCTCTCCATGGCAGAGGATGTAGATGACCTTTAAGGTCCTAAATGATTTTGTAATTCTGTGGTTATCTATGTGCACTTGCATTGCAGGCAATTAAGCAGCTCATGAGCAACATCACACCCCAGGGACTACAAAGATCTGTAGGCTGTACTTGTTTGCTATACATTTTTTCAGAAAAGTCTGAAGACTTACCTGACCTCTTTGAAAATGTGACACTTTTTAACTAAAGAGAGCTAATGTTGAACAATTTCTCCTGTTAGATTTATCCCCTAATTAATGGCCTGTCAGTAAAGACTAGTCAAGACATTTAATAATATGTGGCTTATAATAGTGTTGATTTTCTTTCTTTTGTTATTTTTGATTTTCATTTTTGAATGAATGTAATATTATTTTGCAATAAAAATATTTTTCCCATTACAGTAGAATTGAGGAGCAAGACTGTATATTTCAAACAGGTTATTTTTGCTACAAAAACATAATTTCTGAGAAATTTCCTGATCCTACTTTGCTTCCAGTATTACTTGCTAACACTGTGTCACATTATGAAGGCTCTTGTACAATATTTTTTAGTATTTCAGTATAAACCACACTAGCATGAGGATTTGGGGCTGTATCTGAGTATTTCAAAAGACACTGTTGTATCATTATATTCAATATGATTGTGACTATCGTGCCAGTTTAACTTCACTATCCACACAGCTCTAATGTTTAGAATTTCTCAGTGGTTTGCAGTCATATAATGCAGTCATCTTCCCAGCACTTCCCTGTAGCAGTAAAGCACTATCATATCCATCTGTAAGATGGACAATCAAAGCACAGGGGTAATAGATGTTAAGAGCAACAGCAGGTAAGTAATAATGATAGAAGCAAGAAACATAACTTGGGTCTTCTGAGTCAGTGGCCGGATCTTATACTGCATGATCATCCTTCCTTATGTACCTCTCTGGTATAAAGAGAAGGGGTTTTCCCTATTGTTGGTGGACATGGTAATTTGGTATTTCACATAAAATAGTAAGGACGCTTGCAAGCAGAGAAACGTGTATGGTACTATAGTATGAATGCAATGATTGCATACTAGGTAATGTCTCTCATCTGATTTTATAATTACAAAGTTTGTATTCATTTTTAATGAACTTTTTCTTTTGTATCAGCATTTTGATCAATTGTTTGTTGTCTGCACACAATTAGGTGATCACTGAATATTAAGCAGGATGATGATTTGGGCTTTCATGTGGTACTGCACAACTAACATGGAATCCCTTGATCTGTACATTTCTTTTTCAGAGGACCAAATTCCTCGAGGTTTTCCAACGATTGATATGGGCCCACAGCTGAAGGTGGTTGAACGAACTCGTACAGCTACCATGTTGTGTGCAGCCAGTGGTAATCCTGATCCTGAAATAACTTGGTTCAAAGATTTCTTACCTGTTGACACAAGCAACAACAATGGCCGCATCAAGCAGCTACGCTCAGGTAGGGTCTTGTTACTGTTTCTACCAACACCCAGAGTTGTTCTCTCTCACTTTTTCTTTCTTTTCTTTCTCTTCCTTTTTAAAAAAATTTTATTTATAGGTAATAATTTCTCTTTCCCCTCTCCTTTTCTGTGTTACTGAGTGTGTTGTCCATGTCTGTGATATTGTCATAGCTTTCTATAGAGTCTGTTTCTGTGTTTTGCAGCTTCTGTTTACTCCACATTGCTCACTGCTGTGACTGTATTTTTTGATAATTTTTTTCTTTACTGCTTTTTGCAGTACTTGATGGATCCATTTTCTCCTCTTTCTTTCTTCTTTCCTTTTAATTTTTTTTTAACAAATTTATTTCAACATTGGACTTCATTCAGAAATTGCAAGGAGTACCAATGGTTATATTCATCAAAACCAAAACCTGCATTAGACACTTCAGCTAAAATCTAAAATGTGTTTATTGCTGTCTTTTCCACATTTGACTTCACCAAAGATTAGCCAGTTTGGACACATCTTCTTTCCTCTCACAAATACATAAAACACAGAACTTCTTCCCATGCAGATTTATACCTGGAGGGAAAAAAAAGAAAAAAAGAAAAAAAGAAAAAAAAGAAAAAAAAGAAAAAAAAAAAAAAAAAAAAAAAAAAAAAAAAAAAAAAAAAGAGGCAATGAAATCTTTGGGTAATCTATAGAACAAAGTTGGGTTTTTTTGCTGGCTGAGCATTTTTCCAACACATTTAGCCACAGTAGTGTGCGTCCACACTAAAGCTTTATGAATCCTATATTTTCTGGATCTACAGAAGTCTGCTTTTGGTGTAGATTCCAGCTTTTGCTGCTGTCTCTCTCTCTCTTTGCCCCTTGCACCTCCCTAGCGATTCTCTCACTCTCCTCCTGCCCTAGTTTATTCTTCTGCTCTCTTCAGATTAAAAACAAGCCAAAAAAAATTTAAAAAAAAAAAACAAAAACCAAAACAACAACAAAAAAAAACCACCACCAAAACCATCTCTAAATTTATCAGGTTTAAAGCTTATCCCAAAATAAGATCATTGATCATTGGGATATATTGAGCTTTTCCTTTGACAATTGTAGTAGATATCGTTGTAGAATCGAAGTTGTTTAATCACGTGTCTTCCCAGAATTCTCAGCTTTTGACCTGTCCTGTGATGTTAAATCGTCTTGTTAACCTACTTTTTGCTTGTTGTCAGCAGAACTGTGTAAATTAACCTTCTGTTAATGTAAATTAAGATTTTTTCACATGTGACATAGATGATTTAGTATATAAAGCTTTAACTGAAAACTTTGTACCAAATTATAAGGAATATAATAATATTTTTATGCTGTCTTTCTTCTCTCCGTATTTAAATCTCCAGAATCTATTGGTAAGTGCTTAGTTCTGAAGCGCACTTCACCCCCACTAATTTCCATATTCAGAATATTATGATTATGAGTATGATAATTATTATATGATTAGTATTATTATTCTTAAAATGCATGGCATGCATTTTACTAACAGTCAGTGTAGTCACCAGATCCCCTATAGTGGCGCACACGCACACCTCCACAGAAATGTTGTCTTATCAGTCATAGCAACACCTAAAAAACAGTACACATGTATCACATGGATCTAGAACAGTTAATGTCATAATCCAGCCTAAACTACAGTGTTTGTTTTGAGATAGATTTCAGTGTATCCTCTTTATATATATATCTATATATATATATTTAAATAGCATTTCCAATATTTTCCTAAATATGTCAAAAGTACAGTTTTGTAAAGTTTCCTTTAAGTATTTGAGGCATATTTGATACATATCTAACCCTATATAACCAAACGTCTAAGAACTCAGATGCTACTCTGAGAATGGCAGTGTAGTCAATTATAGCCTTTTTGCCCTTTGTGGTACAATGCTACTTGCTCTTATAACTTGATAATAGTATCTAATATATTCCTGTTTTAACAGTATAGTAATTCAAGTTTCTCTTAAGACCTTATTTAATTCTGTAAATCTAATTTGATTCTTCTTCCAAAGCCCTAGCCTCCTTCTTCTCGTACTAATGCTTCTTCTTTCTAATCTTATTTGCATTCATATTATCCACCCAGGTGGTACACCAATAAGAGGTAAGAGTGCTGAACTAACGTTCACAGAATGATCTTACTCATTCTTTCTGTCTTTTCATCCCTCTCATCTTTGTCCTGGTTATGGTTTTGTTTTGTTTTGTTTTCCTTAAGGAAAAAACAAAACAAAGCAAAAAACCATGGAAATGTCCATCATCTGATTTTCTTTTTCTTTGTCCTGTTTGGTTATGATCAGTGACTCTCATATTGTGACTTTTCTTTCTTCATATTGCCTTTTCCTTTCCCCTTTTGATTTGTTCATTAAAAAAAAAAAAAAAAAAAAAAAAAAAAAAAAAAAAAAAAAAAAGTGATATGCTTCAAAGAAAGCATATCCAGGTCTACTGGCCATAGCCCAGTCACAGCGTACCATTTGTCCCTCTTTTTTCTTTTTCTTCTTCTTCTTCTCCTTTTTCTTCTTCTTTTTCTTCTTTTTTCTTTTTCTTCTTTTTTTTTTTTTTTTTCTTCTTTTGTCCCTTCCTCTTTTTTTTATTTTTGTCCAAGTGGAGCAAAAAAGATCATTTTTTTTCTTCCTTAGCTGTTCTTGTCCTGGACCAAACCCAAGGTGGTCTGGAGAACAGTAGCAGACATGCAGAAGACAACATGGACTATCTTCTTTTTGTCTTGTCTTTCAGAAAAGGTTTTTGGTTTTGTTCTTCTTCAATCCTTTTTTTCCTTTAACTTAATAAAATTGAAAATGATGTATCCACCCCTAAAAGAATTACAGAAATTGTGGGTTTTTTTCTCTTTATTGTGGTTTTGCCTCTCTCTCTTTTTTTTTTTTTTTCTTTTTTTTTTTTTCTTTTTTTTTTTTCTTTTTTTCTTTTTTTGGTTGGTTGGTTGGTTGGTTGGTTGGTTGTTGTAGTTTTCTTTTTTTCTGGAAGTCCCTCACCTCTGGATTTTTGGATCTTCTAATCTACAGGCTTTGGAA